>NC_134826.1:15925695-16030486 GCF_004210375.1 Tachypleus tridentatus
TGATGGTTGTCACTAGAAACACAGTCTCACTGATGGTTATCACTAGAAACACAGTCTCACTGATTGATTATCACTAGAAACACAGTCTCACTGATGGTTGTTTTTAGAAACACAGTCTCACTGATGATTGTCACTAGAAACACAGTCTCACTGATGGTTATTTATCACTCAGAAACACAGTCTCACTGATTGTTGTCACTAGAAACACAGTCTCACTGATGGTTATCACTAGAAACACAGTCTCACTGATGGTTGTCACTAGAAACACAGTCTCACTGATGATTGTCACTAGAAACACAGTCTCACTGATGGTTGTCACTAGAAACACAGTCTCACTGATGATTATCACTAGAAACACAGTCTCACTGGTTCTTATCACTAGAAACACAGTCTCACTTGATGATTACTTCACTAGAAACACAGTCTCACTGATTGTTGTCACTAGAAACACAGTCTCACTGATGGTTATCACTAGAAACACAGTCTCACTGATGGTTATCACTAGAAACACAGTCTCACTGATTGTTATCACTAGAAACACAGTCTCACTGATGGTTGTCACTAGAAACACAGTCTCACTGATGATTGTCACTAAAAACACAGTCTCACTGATGATTGTCACTAGAAACACAGTCTCACTGATGGTTGTCACTAGAAACACAGTCTCACTGATGGTTGTCACTAGAAACACAGTCTCACTGATGGTTATCACTAGAAACACAGTCTCACTGATTGGTTAGTCACTAGAAACACAGTCTCACTGATGGTTGTCACTAGAAACACAGTCTCACTGATGTTGTCACTAGAAACACAGTCTCACTGATGATTATCACTAGAAACACAGTCTCACTGTTGGTTGTCACTAGAAAACAGTCTCACTGATGATTGTCACTAGAAACACAGTCTCACTGATGGATTGTCACTAGAAACACAGTCTCACTGATGATTGTCACTAGAAACACAGTCTCACTGATGATTGTCACTAGAAACACAGTCTCACTGATGGTTTGTCACTAGAAACACAGTCTCACTGATGGTTGTCACTAGAAACACCGTCTCATTGATGGTTTTCACTAGAAACACAGTCTCACTGATGGTTATCACTAGAAATACAGTCTCACTGATTGTTATCACTAGAAACACAGTCTCACTGATGGTTATCACTAGAAACACAGTCTCACTGATGATTATCACTAGAAACACAGTCTCACTGATGGTTGTCACTAGAAACACAGTCTCACTGTAGGTTGTCATTAAAACACAGTCTCACTGATGGTTGTCACTAGAAACACAGTCTCACTGATGATTGTCACTAGAAACACAGTCTCACTGATGATTGTCACTAGAAACACAGTCTCACTGATGGTTATCACTAGAAATACAGTTTCACTGATGGTTATCACTAGAAACACAGTCTCACTGGTTTTTATCACTAGAAACACAGTCTCACTGATTGAATCTCACTAGAAACACAGTCTCATTGATTGTTGTCATTAGAAACACAGTCTCACTGATGGTTATCACTAGAAACACAGTCTCACTGATTGTTATCACTAGAAACACAGTCTCACTGATTGTTATCACTAGAAACACAGTCTCACTGATGGTTGTCACTAGAAACACAGTCTCAGTGATGGTTGTCATTAGAAACACAGTCTCACTGATGATTGTCACTAAAAACACAGTCTCACTGATGATTGTCACTAGAAACACCGTCTCACTGATGATTGTCAATAGAAACACCGTCTTACTGATGATTGTCACTAGAAACAGTCTCACTGATGGTTATCTCTAGAAGCACAGTCTCAGTGATGGTTGTCACTAGAAACACAATCTTACTGATGGTTATCACTAGAAATACAGTTTCACTGATTGTTATCTCTAGAAACACAGTCTCAGTGATGGTTGTCACTAGAAACACCGTCTCACTGATGGTTTTCACTAGAAACACAGTGTAACTGATGGTTGTCATTAGAAACACAGTGTAACTGATGGTTATCACTAGAAACACAGTCTCACTGATTGTTATCACTAGTAACACAGTTTCACTAATGGTTGTCAATAGAAAACACAGTCTCACTGATGGTGATTCAGTTTAGCTGTAGTTTTGTATTAAATGTTGGAGATGGCAAAACAGTTTTGCTCTGTGGTTTTCTGAGCTTTATTTTGTCTCCAGTTAGTTTACTATTCGTTTGTTGTTTAAATGTAACGCTACTAAAATACCTTAAAAAACGAGTCATACTTTTTATTTTTCTTGGAGATATTGATATATCAGTTTCTTCAATCATTATTTCATTATTCAAAATCTCGCCATCAACTTTTGTTTCGAACTTCATCCAAGATTCATTGTCTGTGTCTGAAGTCGTTTCAATTGCGATATTTTCTTTATATCGAATAGGGTGAACTTCGTTATTATGCATACCACGAAGGATGTTATTAAAGAATGTCGATAAACGATTCATTCTTTTCATTTTCTTCCATGTTACAGGTTTCTGAGTTTGAAGATTCGTTCGTCCACGGAAACTCAAACCACTAGCTTTGTTTCTTGTGTTCGGCTTTGCATTGACAATGTCGATTTTTTGTTGGAAAATTCTTTTTGGAACTGTTGGTATTTTCTACAGATTAAAGGTAAAAATAGGTTACATGAATGAAAAGCTAATAATCGCGATTTGTTACAGTGATATGTGTAATTGTTTTTTGCTCTTAACTTATCCGTGGAAAAATATACAATTATCTCACATGTTATGCCACATATATATTAATAATTAACATTTTGCTGTTTCTTAATATTCACTGATCTGTTCAGATTTTCTTGTGAAAAATAAGAAAAGAATTGCAAATAAGAATGTGAAAATTGATAATTGGAAACACAGTCTCACTTATGGTAATCACAAAATCACCGTCTCACTGATGTTTGTCACAAGAAACACAATCTCACTGATGGTTCTCACTAGAAGCACAGTCTCACTGATGGTTGTCACTAGAAACACAGTCTCACTGATGAATATCACTAGAAACACAGTCTCACTGATGAATATCGCTAGAAACACAGTCTCACTGATGGTTGAAATTAGAAACACAGTCTCACTGATTCTTATCACTAGAAACACAGTCTCACTGATTCTTATCACTAGAACACAGTCTCATTGATGATTGTCACTAGAAACACAGTCTCACTGATGATTGTCACTAGAAACACAGTCTCACTGATGATTGTCAATAGAAACACAGTCTCACTAATTCTTATCACTAGAACACAGTCTCATTGATGATTGTCACTAGAAAAACAGTCTCACTGATGATTGTCACTAGAAATACAGTCTCACTGATGGTTGTCAATAGAAACACAGTCTCACTGATGAATATCACTAGAAACACAGTCTCACTGATGAATATCGCTAGAAACACAGTCTCACTGATGGTTGAAATTAGAAACACAGTCTCACTGATTCTTATCACTAGAAACACAGTCTCACTGATTGTTATCACTAGAAGCACAGTCTCACTGATTGTTATTACTAGAAACACAGTCTCACTGATGATTGTCACTAGATACACAGTCTCAGTGATGGTTGTCAATAGAAACACCGTCTTACTGATGATTGTCACTAGAAACACAGTCTCACTGATGATTGTCACTAGAAACACAGTCTCACTGATGGTTATCACTAGAAACACAGTTTCACTGATGGTTATCACTAGAAACACAGTGTCACTGGTTTTTATCACTAGAAACACAGTCTCACTGAATGCTCTCACTGGAAACACAGTCTCATTGATTGTTGTCTTTAGAAAAACAGTCTAACTGATGGTTATCTCTAGAAACACAGTCTCACTGATTGTTATCACTAGAAGCACAGTCTCACTGATTGTTATTACTAGAAACACAGTCTCACTGATGGTTGTCACTAGAAACACAGTCTCACTGATGATTGTCACTAAAAACACAGTCTCACTGATGATTGTCACTAAAAACACAGTCTCAGTGATGGTTGTCACTAGAAACACCGTCTCACTGATGGTTGTCACTAGAAACACAATCTTACTGATGGTTATCACTAGAAATACAGTTTCATTGATTTTTATCTCTAAAAACACAGTCTCAGTGATGGTTGTCACTAGAAACACCGTCTCACTGATGCTTTTCACTAGAAACACAGTCTCACTGATGATTGTCACTAGAAACACAGTCTCACTGATGGTTGTCATTAGAAACACAGTCTCACTGATGATTGTCACTAGAAACACAGTCTCACTGATGGTTGTCATTAGAAACACAGTCTCACTGATGATTGTCACTAGAAACACAGTGTAACTAATGATTGTCATTAGAAACACAATCTCACTGATGATTGTCACTAGAAACACAGTCTCACTGATGATTGTCACTAGAAACACAGTCTCACTGATGATTGTCACTAAAAACACAGTTTCACTGATGGTTTTCACTAGAAACACAGTTTCACTGATGGTTATCACTAGAAACACAGTCTCACTGATTTTATCACTAGAAACACAGTCTCACTGATTGTTCTCACTAGAAACACAGTCTCACTGATTGTTGTCACTAGAAAAACAGTCTCACTGATGGTTATCACTAGAAACACAGTCTCACTGATTGTTATCACTAGAAGCACAGTCTCACTGATTGTTATTACTAGAAACACAGTCTCACTGATGGTTGTCACTAGAAACACAGTCTCACTGATGATTGTCACTAGAAACACAGTCTCACTGATGATTGTCACTAGAAACACAGTTTCACTGATGATTGTCACTAGATACACCGTCTCACTGATGATTGTCAATAGGAACAACGTCTTACTGATGATTGTCACTAGAAACACAATCTTACTGATGGTTATCACTAGAAACACAGTCTCACTTATGGTTATCACAAAATCACCGTCTCACTGATGGTTGTCACAAGAAACACAATCTCACTGATGGTTCTCACTAGAAACACAGTCTCACTGATGGTTATCACTAGAAACACAGTCTCACTGATTGTTATCACTAGAAACACAGTCTCACTGATTGTTATCACTAGAAACACAGTCTCACTGATTGTTATCACTAGAAACACAGTCTCTCTGATTGTTATCACTAGAAACACAGTCTCACTGATTGTTATCACTAGTAACACAGTCTCACTGATTGTTATCACTAGTAACACAGTTTCACTAATGGTTGTCAATAGAAAACACAGTCTCACTGATGGTGATTCAGTTTAGCTGTAGTTTTGTATTAAATGTTGGAGATGGCAAAACAGTTTTGCTCTGTGGTTTTCTAAGCTTTATTTTGTCTCCAGTTAGTTTACTATTCGTTTGTTGTTTAAATGTAACGCTACTAAAATACCTTAAAAAACGAGTCATACTTTTTATTTTTCTTGGAGATATTGATATATCAGTTTCTTCAATCATTATTTCATTATTCAAAATCTCGCCATCAACTTTTGTTTCGAACTTCATCCAAGATTCATTGTCTGTGTCTGAAGTCGTTTCAATTGCGATATTTTCTTTATATCGAATAGGGTGAACTTCGTTATTATGCATACCACGAAGGATGTTATTAAAGAATGTCGATAAACGATTCATTCTTTTCATTTTCTTTCATGTTACAGGTTTCTGAGTTTGAAGATTCGTTCGTCCACGGAAACTCAAACCACTAGCTTTGTTTCTTGTGTTCGGCTTTGCATTGACAATGTCGATTTTTTTTGTTGGAAAATTCTTTTTGGAACTGTTGGTATTTTCTACAGATTAAAGGTAAAAATAGGTTACGTGAATGAAAAGCTAATAATCGCGATTTGTTACAGTGATATGTGTAATTGTTTTTTGCTCTTAACTTATCCGTGGAAAAATATACAATTATCTCACATGTTATGCCACATATATATTAATAATTAACATTTTGCTGTTTCTTAATATTCACTGATCTGTTCAGATTTTCTTGTGAAAAAATAAGAAAAGAATTGCAAATAAGAATGTGAAAATTGATAATAGGAAACACAGTCTCACTTATGGTAATCACAAAATCACCGTCTCACTGATGGTTGTCACAAGAAACACAATCTCACTGATGGTTCTCACTAGAAGCACAGTCTCACTGATGGTTGTCACTAGAAACACAGTCTCACTGATGAATATCACTAGAAACACAGTCTCAGTGATAAATATCGCTAGAAACACAGTCTCACTGATGGTTGAAATTAGAAACACAGTCTCACTGATTCTTATCACTAGAAACACAGTCTCACTAATTCTTATCACTAGAACACAGTCTCAGTGATGGTTGTCACTAGAAACATCTTCTCACTGATGGTTGTCACTAGAAACACAATCTTACTGATGGTTATCACTAGAAACACAGTCTCACTGATTCTTATCACTAGAAACACAGTCTCACTGATGGTTTTCACAAGAAACGCAGTCTCACTGATGATTGTCACTAGAAACACAGTGTAACTGATGGTTGTCATTAGAAACACAGTCTCACTGATGATTGTCACTAGAAACACAGTCTCACTGATGATTGTCACTAGAAACACAGTCTCACTGATGATTGTCACTAAAAACACAGTCTCACTGATGGTTGTCACTAGAAACACAGTCTCACTGATCATTGTCATAGAAACACCGTCTCACTGATGATTGTCACTAGAAACACAGTCTCACTGATGATTGTCACTAGAAACACAGTCTCACTGATGGTTATCACTAGAAATACAGTTTCACTGATGGTTATCACTAGAAACACAGTCTCACTGGTTGTTATCACTAGAAACACAGTCTCACTGATGATTGTCACTAGAAACACAGTCTCACTGATGGTTATCACTAGAAACACAGTCTCACTGATGGTTATCACTAGAAACACAGTCTCACTGATGATTATCACTAGAAACACAGTCTCACTGATGAATATCGCTAGAAACACAGTCTCACTGATGGTTGAAATTAGAAACACAGTCTCACTGATTCTTATCACTAGAACTCAGTCTCATTGATGATTGTCACTAGAAACACAGTCTCACTGATGATTGTCACTAGAAACACAGTCTCACTGATGGTTATCACTAGAAATACAGTTTCACTGATGGTTATCACTAGAAACACAGTCTCACTGGTTTTATCACTAGAAACACAGTCTCACTGATTGTTCTCACTAGAAACACAGTCTCACTGATTGTTGTCACTAGAAACACAGTCTCACTGATGGTTATCACTAGAAACACAGTCTCACTGATTGTTATCACTAGAAACACAGTCTCACTGATTCTTATTACTAGAAACACAGTCTCACTGATGGTTGTCACTAGAAACACAGTTTCACTAATGGTTGTCAATAGAAAACACAGTCTCACTGATGGTGATTCAGTTTAGCTGTAGTTTTGTATTAAATGTTGGAGATGGCAAAAGAGTTTTGCTCTGTGGTTTTCTGAGCTTTATTTTGTCTCCAGTTAGTTTACTATTCGTTTGTTGTTTAAATGTAACGCTACTAAAATACCTTAAAAAACGAGTCATACTTTTTATTTTTCTTGGAGATATTGATATATCAGTTTCTTCAATCATTATTTCATTATTCAAAATCTCGCCATCAACTTTTGTTTCTAGAACTTCATCCAAGATTCATTGTCTGTGTCTGAAGTCGTTTCAATTGCGATATTTTCTTTATATCGAATAGGGTGAACTTCGTTATTATGCATACCACGAAGGATGTTATTAAAGAAATTCGATAAACGATTCATTCTTTTCATTTTCTTTCATGTTACAGGTTTCTGAGTTTGAAGATTCGTTCGTCCACGGAAACTCAAACCACTAGCTTTGTTTCTTGTGTTCGGCTTTGCATTGACAATGTCGATTTTTTTTGTTGGAAAATTCTTTTTTTGGAACTGTTGGTATTTTCTACAGATTAAAGGTAAAAATAGGTTACGTGAATGAAAAGCTAATAATCGCGATTTGTTACAGTGATATGTGTAATTGTTTTTGCTCTTAACTTATCCGTGGAAAATATACAATTATCTCACATGTTATGCCACATATATATTAATAATTAACATTTTGCTGTTTCTTAATATTCACTGATCTGTTCAGATTTTCTTGTGAAAAATAAGAAAAGAATTGCAAATAAGAATGTGAAAATTGATAATAGGAAACACAGTCTCACTGATGGTAATCACAAAACACAGTCTCACTGATGGTTGTCACTAGAAACACAGTCTCACTGATGGTTCTCACTAGAAACACAGTCTCACTGATGGTTGTCACTAGAAACACAGTCTCACTGATGATTATCACTAGAAACACAGTCTCACTGATGGTTATCACTAGAAACACAGTCTCACTGATGGTTGTCACTAGAAACACAGTCTCACTGATTCTTATCACTAGAAACACAGTCTCACTAATTCTTATCACTAGAACACAGTCTCAGTGATGGTTGTCACTAGAAACATCTTCTCACTGATGGTTGTCACTAGAAACACAATCTTACTGATGGTTATCACTAGAAATACAGTTTCACTGATTCTTAACTCTAGAAACACAGTCTCACTGATGGTTTTCACTAGAAACGCAGTCTCACTGATGATTGTCACTAGAAACACAGTGTAACTGATGGTTGTCATTAGAAACACAGTCTCACTGATGATTGTCACTAGAAACACAGTCTCACTGATGATTGTCACTAGAAACACAGTCTCACTGATGATTGTCACTAAAAACACAGGGTAACTGAAGGTTGTCATTACAAACACAGTCTCACTTATCATTGTCCATAGAAACATCGTCTTACTGATGATTGTCACTAGAAACACAGTCTCACTGATGATTGTCACTAGAAACACAGTCTCACTGATGGTTATCACTAGAAATACAGTTTCACTGATGGTTATCACTAGAAACACAGTCTCACTGGTTGTTATCACTAGAAACACAGTCTCACTGATGATTGTCACAAGAAACACGGTGTCATTGATGGTTATCACTAGAAACATAGTCTCACATATGGTTATCACTAGAAACACAGTCTCACTGATGAATATCACTAGAAACACAGTCTCACTGATGAATATCGCTAGAAACACAGTCTCACTGATGGTTGAAATTAGAAACACAGTCTCACTGATTCTTATCACTAGAACTCAGTCTCATTGATGATTGTCACTAGAAACACAGTCTCACTGATGATTGTCACTAGAAACACAGTCTCACTGATGAAACACAGTTCACTGATGGTTATCACTAGAAACACAGTCTCACTGATGGTTATCACTAGAAACACAGTCTCACTGATTTTATCACTAGAAACACAGTCTCACTGATTGTTCTCACTAGAAACACAGTCTCATTGATTGTTGTCATTAGAAAAACAGTCTAACTGATGGTTATCTCTAGAAACACAGCCTTACTGATTGTTATCACTAGAAGCACAGTCTCACTGATTCTTATTACTAGAAACACAGTCTCACTGATGGTTGTCACTAGAAACACAGTCTCAGTGATGGTTGTCAATAGAAACACAGTCTCACTGATGGTGATTCAGTTTAGCTGTAGTTTTGTATTAAATGTTGGAGATGGCAAAACAGTTTTGCTCTGTGGTTTTCTGAGCTTTATTTTGTCTCCAGTTAGTTTACTATTCGTTTGTTGTTTAAATGTAACGCTACTAAAATACCTTGAAAAACGAGTCAGTTTTTATTTTTCTTGGAGATATTGATATATCAGTTTCTTCAATCATTATTTCATTATTCAAAATCTCGCCATCAACTTTTGTTTCGAACTTCATCCAAGATTCATTGTCTGTGTCTGAAGTCGTTTCAATTGCGATATTTTCTTTATATCGAATAGGGTGAACTTTGTTACTATGCATACCACGAAGGATGTTATTAAAGAATGTCGATAAACGATTCATTCTTTTCATTTTCTTCCATGTTACCGGTTTCTGAGTTTGAAGATTCGTTCGTCCACGGAAACTCAAACCATTAGCTTTGTTTCTTGTGTTCGGCTTTGCATTGACAATGTCGATTTTTTTGTTGGAAAATTCTTTTTCGGAACTGTTGGTATTTTCTACAGATTAAAGGTAAAAATAGGTTACATGAATGAAAAGCTAATAATCGCGATTTGTTACAGTGATATGTGTAATTTTTTTTCCTCTTAACTTATCCGTGGAAAAATATACAATTATCTCACATGTCATGCCAGATATATATTAATAATTAACATTTTGCTGTTTCTTAATATTCACTGATCTGTTCAGATTTTCTTGTGAAAAAATAAGAAAAGAATTGCAAATCAGAATGTGAAAATTGATAACTGGAAACACAGTCTCACTTATGGTTATCACAAAAACACCGTCTCACTGATGGTTGTCACAAGAAACACAATCTCACTGATGGTTCTCACTAGAAGCACAGTCTCACTTATGGTTATCACTAGAAACATAGTCTCAGTGATGGTTGTCACTAGAAACACAGTCTCACTGATGATTGTCACAAGAAAGACGGTCTCACTGTTGGTTATCACTAGAAACACAGTCTCACTGATGGTTATCACTAGAAACACAGTCTCACTGATGATTATCACTAGAAACACAGTCTCACTGATGATTATCACTAGAAACACAGTCTCACTGATGGTTGTCACTAGAAACACAGTCTCACTGATGATTATCACTAGAAACACAGTCTCACTGATTCTTATCACTAGAAACACAGTCTCACTGATGATTGTCACTAGAAACACAGTCTCACTGATGATTGTCACTAGAAACACAGTCTCACTGATGGTTGTCACTAGAAACACAGTCTCACTGATGGTTATCACTAGAAACACAGTCTCACTGATGGTTATCACTAGAAACACAGTCTCACTGATGATTATCACTAGAAACACAGTCTCACTGATGATTATCACTAGAAACACAGTCTCACTGATGGTTGTCATTAGAAACACAGTCTCACTGATTGTTATCACTAGAAACACAGTCTCACTGATTGTTATCACTAGAAACACAGTCTCACTGATGATTGTCACTAGAAACACAGTCTCACTGATGATTGTCACTAGAAACACAGTCTCACTGATGATTGTCACTAGAAACACAGTCTCACTGATGGTTGTCATTAGAAACACAGTCTCACTGATGATTGTCACTAGAAACACAGTCTCACTGATGATTGTCACTAGAAACACAGTCTCACTGATGATTGTCACTAGAAACACAGTCTCACTGATGGTTATCACTAGAAACACAGTCTCACTGATGGTTATCACTAGAAACACAGTCTCACTGATTGTTATCACTAGAAACACAGTCTCACTGATGGTTATCACTAGAAACACAGTCTCACTGATGGTTATCACTAGAAACACAGTCTCACTGATTGTTATCACTAGAAACACAGTCTCACTGATGATTGTCACTAGAAACACAGTCTCACTGATGGTTATCACTAGAAACACAGTCTCACTGATGGTTATCACTAGAAACACAGTCTCACTGATGATTATCACTAGAAACACAGTCTCACTGATGATTATCACTAGAAACACAGTCTCACTGATGGTTGTCACTAGAAACACAGTCTCACTGATTCTTATCACTAGAAACACAGTCTCACTGATTCTTATCACTAGAAACACAGTCTCACTGATGATTGTCACTAGAAACATAGTTTCACTTATGGTTATCACTAGAAACACAGTCTCACTGATTGTTATCACTAGAAACACAGTCTCACTGATTGTTATCACTAGAAACACAGTCTCACTGATGGTTGTCACTAGAAACACAGTCTCACTGATGATTGTCACTAGAAACACAGTCTCACTGATGATTGTCACTAGAAACACAGTCTCACTGATGGTTGTCACTAGAAACACAGTCTCACTGATGGTTGTCACTAGAAACACAGTCTCACTGATGGTTATCACTAGAAACACAGTCTCACTGATTCTTATCACTAGAAACACAGTCTCACTGATGGTTGTCACTAGAAACACAGTCTCACTGATGGTTATCACTAGAAACACAGTCTCACTGATGGTTATCACTAGAAACACAGTCTCACTGATGATTGTCACTAGAAACACAGTCTCACTGATGATTGTCACTAGAAACACAGTCTCACTGATGGTTGTCACTAGAAACACAGTCTCACTGATGGTTGTCACTAGAAACACAGTCTCACTGATGATTGTCACTAGAAACACAGTCTCACTGATGATTGTCACTAGAAACACAGTCTCACTGATGGTTGTCACTAGAAACACAGTCTCACTGATGGTTGTCACTAGAAACACAGTCTCACTGATGATTGTCACTAGAAACACAGTCTCACTGATGATTGTCACTAGAAACACAGTCTCACTGATGGTTATCACTAGAAACACAGTCTCACTGATGGTTATCACTAGAAACACAGTCTCACTGATTTTTATCACTAGAAACACAGTCTCACTGATTGTTATCACTAGAAACACAGTCTCACTGATGGTTATCACTAGAAACACAGTCTCACTGATGGTTATCACTAGAAACACAGTCTCACTGACAGTCTCACTGATTGTCACTAGAAACACAGTCTCACTGGTGTTTGTCACTCGAAACACAGTCTCACTGATGGTTATCACTAGAAACACAGTCTCACTGATGGTTGTCACTAGAAACACAGTCTCACTGATGATTATCACTAGAAACACAGTCTCACTGATGATTATCACTAGAAACACAGTCTCACTGATGGTTGTCATTAGAAACACAGTCTCACTGACTGATTCTTATCACTAGAAACACAGTCTCACTGATTCTTATCACTAGAAACACAGTCTCACTGATGATTGTCACTAGAAACACAGTCTCACTGATGATTGTCACTAGAAACACAGTCTCACTGATGATTGTCACTAAAAACACAGTCTCACTGATGGTTGTCACTAGAAACACAGTCTCACTGATGATTGTCACTAGAAACACAGTCTCACTGATGATTGTCACTAGAAACACAGTCTCACTGATGGTTGTCACTAGAAACACAGTCTCACTGATGGTTGTCACTAGAAACACAGTCTCACTGATTGTTATCACTAGAAACACAGTCTCACTGATAGTTATCACTAGAAACACAGTCTCACTGATGGTTATCACTAGAAACACAGTCTCACTGATTGTTATCACTAGAAACACAGTCTCACTGATGGTTGTCACTAGAAACACAGTCTCACTGATGATTGTCACTAGAAACACAGTCTCACTGATGGTTGTCACTAGAAACACAGTCTCACTGATGGTTGTCACTAGAAACACAGTCTCACTGATGATTGTCACTAGAAACACAGTCTCACTGATGATTGTCACTAGAAACACAGTCTCACTGATGGTTGTCACTAGAAACACAGTCTCACTGATTCTTATCACTAGAAACACAGTCTCACTGATTCTTATCACTAGAAACACAGTCTCACTGATGATTGTCACTAGAAACACAGTCTCACTGATGGTTATCACTAGAAACACAGTCTCACTGATGGTTGACACTAGAAACACAGTCTCACTGATGTTGTCACTAGAAACACAGTCTCACTGATGGTTGTCACTAGAAACACAGTCTCACTGATGATTGTCACTAGAAACACAGTCTCACTGATGATTGTCACTAGAAACACAGTCTCACTGATGGTTGTCACTAGAAACACAGTCTCACTGATGGTTGTCACTAGAAACACAGTCTCACTGATGGTTATCACTAGAAACACAGTCTCACTGATGATTGTCACTAGAAACACAGTCTCACTGATGGTTGTCACTAGAAACACAGTCTCACTGATGGTTATCACTAGAAACACAGTCTCACTGATTCTTATCACTAGAAACACAGTCTCACTGATGATTGTCACTAGAAACACAGTCTCACTGATGATTGTCACTAGAAACACAGTCTCACTGATGGTTGTCACTAGAAACACAGTCTCACTGATGGTTGTCACTAGAAACACAGTCTCACTGATGGTTATCACTAGAAACACAGTCTCACTGATGGTTGTCACTAGAAACACAGTCTCACTGATGGTTGTCACTAGAAACACAGTCTCACTGATGGTTGTCACTAGAAACACAGTCTCACTGATGATTGTCACTAGAAACACAGTCTCACTGATGATTGTCACTAGAAACACAGTCTCACTGATGGTTATCACTAGAAACACAGTCTCACTGATGGTTATCACTAGAAACACAGTCTCACTGATTTTATCACTAGAAACACAGTCTCACTGATGATTGTCACTAGAAACACAGTCTCACTGATGGTTATCACTAGAAACACAGTCTCACTGATGGTTATCACTAGAAACACAGTCTCACTGATGATTGTCACTAGAAACACAGTCTCACTGATGATTATCACTAGAAACACAGTCTCACTGATGGTTGTCATTAGAAACACAGTCTCACTGATGGTTATCACTAGAAACACAGTCTCACTGATGGTTATCACTAGAAACACAGTCTCACTGATGATTGTCACTAGAAACACAGTCTCACTGATGGTTGTCACTAGAAACACAGTCTCACTGATGGTTATCACTAGAAACACAGTCTCACTGATTGTTATCACTAGAAACACAGTCTCACTGATTGTTATCACTAGAAACACAGTCTCACTGATGGTTATCACTAGAAACACAGTCTCACTGATGATTGTCACTAGAAACACAGTCTCACTGATGTTTGTCACTAGAAACACAGTCTCACTGATGGTTGTCACTAGAAACACAGTCTCACTGATGGTTGTCACTAGAAACACAGTCTCACTGATGGTTATCACTAGAAACACAGTCTCACTGATGATTATCACTAGAAACACAGTCTCACTGATGGTTGTCACTAGAAACACAGTCTCACTGATGGTTATCACTAGAAACACAGTCTCACTGATGGTTATCACTAGAAACACAGTCTCACTGATGATTGTCACTAGAAACACAGTCTCACTGATGATTGTCACTAGAAACACAGTCTCACTGATGGTTGTCACTAGAAACACAGTCTCACTGATGGTTGTCACTAGAAACACAGTCTCACTGATGGTTATCACTAGAAACACAGTCTCACTGATTCTTAATCACTAGAAACACAGTCTCACTGATGGTTGTCACTAGAAACACAGTCTCACTGATGGTTGTCACTAGAAACACAGTCTCACTGATGATTGTCACTAGAAACACAGTCTCACTGATGGTTATCACTAGAAACAGTCTCACTGATGGTTATCACTAGAAACACAGTCTCACTGGTTTTTATCACTAGAAGCACAGTCTCACTGATTGTTATTACTAGAAACACAGTCTCACTGATGGTTGTCACTAGAAACACAGTCTCAGTGATGGTTGTCATTAGAAACACAGTCTCACTGATGATTGTCACTAGAAACACAGTGTCACTGATGATTGTCACTAAAAACACAGTCTCACTGATGATTGTCACTAGAAACACAGTCTCACTGATGATTGTCACTAGAAACACAGTCTCACTGATGGTTATCACTAGAAACACAGTCTCACTGATGATTGTCACTAAAAACACAGTCTCACTGATGGTTGTCACTAGAAACACAGTCTCACTGATCATTGTCACTAGAAACACAGTCTCACTGATGATTATCACTAGAAACACAGTCTCACTGATGATTGTCACTAGAAACACAGTCTCACTGATGGTTATCACTAGAAACACAGTTTCACTGATGGTTATCACTAGAAACACAGTCTCACTGGTTTTTATCACTAGAAACACAGTCTCACTGATTGTTATCACTAGAAACACAGTCTCACTGATGGTTGTCACTAGAAACACAGTCTCACTGATGGTTGTCACTAGAAACACAGTCTCACTGATGATTGTCACTAGAAACACAGTCTCACTGATGATTGTCACTAGAAACACAGTCTCACTGATTGTTATCACTAGAAACACAGTCTCACTGATGGTTGTCACTAGAAACACAGTCTCACTGATGGTTATCACTAGAAACACAGTCTCACTGATGGTTATCACTAGAAACACAGTCTCACTGATGGTTATCACTAGAAACACAGTCTCACTGATGATTATCACTAGAAACACAGTCTCACTGATGGTTAGAAACACAGTCTCACTGATGGTTGTCATTAGAAACACAGTCTCACTGATGATTGTCACTAAAAACACAGTCTCACTGATGATTGTCACTAGAAACACAGTCTCACTGATGATTGTCACTAGAAACACAGTCTCACTGATGGTTGTCACTAGAAACACAGTCTCACTGATGGTTATCACTAGAAATACAGTTTCACTGATTGTTATCACTAGAAATATAGTCTCACTTATGGTTATCACTAGAAACACAATCTCACTGATGAATATCACTAGAAACACAGTCTCACTGACTCTTATCACTAGAAACACAGTCTCACTGACTCTTATCACTAGAAACACAGTCTCACTGATTCTTATCACTAGAACACAGTCTCATTGATGATTGTCACTAGAAACACAGTCTCACTGATGATTGTCACTAGAAACACAGTCTCACTGATGATTGTCACTAAAAACACAGGGTAACTGAAGGTTGTCATTACAAACACAGTCTCACTGATCATTGTCAATAGAAACACCGTCTTACTGATGATTGTCACTAGAAACACAGTCTCACTGATGATTGTCACTAGAAACACAGTCTCACTGATGGTTATCACTAGAAATACAGTTTCACTGATGGTTATCACTAGAAACACAGTCTCACTGGTTTTTATCACTAGAAACACAGTCTCACTGATTGCTCTCACTGGAAACACAGTCTCATTGATTGTTGTCATTAGAAAAACAGTCTAACTGATGGTTATCTCTAGAAACACAGTCTCACTGGTTGTTATCACTAGAAGCACAGTCTCACTGATTCTTATTACTAGAAACACAGTCTCACTGATGGTTGTCACTAGAAACACAGTCTCACTGATGATTGTCACTAGAAACACAGTCTCACTGATGATTGTCACTAGAAACACAGTCTCACTGATGATTGTCACTAGAAGCACAGTTTCACTGATTGTTAACTCTAGAAACACAGTCTCACTGATGCTTGTCACTAGAAACACCGTCTCACTGATGGTTGTCACTAGAAACACAGTCTTACTGATGGTTTTCACTAGAAACACAGTCTCACTGATGATTGTCACTAGAAACACAGTGTAACTGATGGTTGTCATTAGAAACACAGTCTCACTGATTATTGTCACTAGAAACACAGTCTCACTGATGGTTGTCACTAGAAACACAGTCTCACTGATGATTGTCACTAGAAACACAGTCTCACTGATGATTGTCACTAAAAACACAGGGTAACTGAAGGTTGTCATTAGAAACACAGTCTCACTGATCATTGTCAATAGAAACACCGTCTTACTGAGGATTGTCACTAGAAACACAGTCTCACTGATGATTGTCACTAGAAACACAGTCTCACTGATGGTTATCACTAGAAACACAGTCTCACTGATGGTTATCACTAGAAACACAGTCTCACTGATGGTTGTCACTAGAAACACAGTCTCACTGATGATTGTCACTAGAAACACAGTCTCACTGATGGTTGTCACTAGAAACACAGTCTCACTGATGATTGTCACTAGAAACACAGTCTCACTGATGATTGTCTCACTGAGAAACACAGTCTCACTGATGATTGTCACTAAAAACACAGTCTCACTGATGATTGTCACTAGAAACACAGTCTCACTGATGGTTGTCACTAGAAACACAGTCTCACTGATGGTTGTCACTAGAAACACAGTCTTACTGATGGTTATCACTAGAAATACAGTTTCACTGATTCTTAACTCTAGAAACACAGTCTCAGTGATGGTTGTCACTAGAAACACAATCTTACTGATGGTTATCACTAGAAATACAGTTTCACTGATTCTTAACTCTAGAAACACAGTCTCACTGATGATTGTCACTAGAAACACAGTCTCACTGATGATTGTCACTAGAAACACAGTCTCACTGATGGTTGTCACTAGAAACACAGTCTCACTGATGGTTGTCACTAGAAACACAGTCTTACTGATGGTTATCACTAGAAATACAGTTTCACTGATTCTTAACTCTAGAAACACAGTCTCACTGATGGTTTTCACTAGAAACGCAGTCTCACTGATGATTGTCACTAGAAACACAGTGTAACTGATGGTTGTCATTAGAAACACAATCTCACTGATGATTGTCACTAGAAACACAGTCTCACTGATGATTGTCACTAGAAACACAGTCTCACTGATGATTGTCACTAAAAACACAGGGTAACTGAAGGTTGTCATTACAAACACAGTCTCACTGATCATTGTCAATAGAAACACCGTCTTACTGATGATTGTCACTAGAAACACAGTCTCACTGATGATTGTCACTAGAAACACAGTCTCACTGATGGTTATCACTAGAAATACAGTTTCACTGATGGTTATCACTAGAAACACAGTCTCACTGATTGTTATCACTAGAAACACAGTCTCACTGATGATTGTCACAAGAAACACGGTCTCACTGATGGTTATCACTAGAAACATAGTCTCACTGATGGTTATCACTAGAAACACAGTCTCACTGATGAATATCGCTAGAAACACAGTCTCACTGATGGTTGAAATTAGAAACACAGTCTCACTGATTCTTATCACTAGAAACACAGTCTCACTGATTCTTATCACTAGAACACAGTCTCATTGATGATTGTCACTAGAAACACAGTCTCACTGATGATTGTCACTAGAAACACAGTCTCACTGATGATTGTCACTAGAAACACAGTCTCACTGATGATTGTCACTAAAAACACAGGGTAACTGAAGGTTGTCATTACAAACACAGTCTCACTGATCATTGTCAATAGAAACACCGTCTTACTGATGATTATCACTAGAAACACAGTCTCACTGATGATTGTCACTAGAAACACAGTCTCACTGATGGTTATCACTAGAAATACAGTTTCACTGATGGTTATCACTAGAAACACAGTCTCACTGGTTTTTATCACTAGAAGCACAGTCTCACTGATTGTTATTACTAGAAACACAGTCTCACTGATGGTTGTCACTAGAAACACAGTCTCACTGATGGTTGTCACTAGAAACACAGTCTCACTGATGATTGTCACTAGAAACACAGTCTCACTGATGATTGTCACTAGAAACACAGTCTCACTGATGATTGTCACTAGAAACACAGTCTCACTGATGATTGTCACTAGAAACACAGTCTCACTGATGGTTATCACTAGAAACACAGTCTCACTGATGGTTATCACTAGAAACATAGTCTCACTTATGGTTATCACTAGAAACACAGTCTCACTGATGAATATCACTAGAAACACAGTCTCACTGATGAATATCGCTAGAAACACAGTCTCACTGATGGTTGAAATTAGAAACACAGTCTCACTGACTCTTATCACTAGAAACACAGTCTCACTGACTCTTATCACTAGAAATACAGTCTCACTGATTCTTATCACTAGAACACAGTCTCATTGATGATTGTCACTAGAAACACAGTCTCACTGATGATTGTCACTAGAAACACAGTCTCACTGATGATTGTCACTAAAAACACAGGGTAACTGAAGGTTGTCATTACAAACACAGTCTCACTGATCATTGTCAATAGAAACACCGTCTTACTGATGATTGTCACTAGAAACACAGTCTCACTGATGATTGTCACTAGAAACACAGTCTCACTGATGGTTATCACTAGAAATACAGTTTCACTGATGGTTATCACTAGAAACACAGTCTCACTGATTTTATCACTAGAAACACAGTCTCACTGATTGTTATCACTAGAAACACAGTCTCATTGATTGTTGTCATTAGAAAAACAGTCTCACTGATGGTTATCTCTAGAAACACAGTCTCACTGGTTGTTATCACTAGAAGCACAGTCTCACTGATTCTTATTACTAGAAACACAGTCTCACTGATGGTTGTCACTAGAAACACAGTCTCAGTGATGGTTGTCATTAGAAACACAGTCTCACTGATGATTGTCACTAAAAACACAGTCTCACTGATGATTGTCACTAGAAACACAGTCTCACTGATGATTGTCACTAGAAACACAGTCTCACTGATGGTTGTCACTAGAAACACAGTCTCACTGATGATTGTCACTAGAAACACAGTCTAACTGATGGTTGTCATTAGAAACACAGTCTCACTGATGATTGTCACTAGAAACACAGTCTCACTGATGGTTGTCACTAGAAACACAGTCTCACTGATGATTGTCACTAGAAACACAGTCTCACTGATGGTTGTCACTAGAAACACAGTCTCACTGATGGTTGTCACTAGAAACACAGTCTCACTGATGATTGTCACTAGAAACACAGTCTCACTGATGGTTGTCATTAGAAACACAGTCTCACTGATGATTGTCACTAGAAACACAGTGTAACTGATGGTTGTCATTAGAAACACAGTCTCACTGATGATTGTCACTAGAAACACAGTCTCACTGATGGTTGTCATTAGAAACACAATCTCATTGATGATTGTCACTAGAAACACAGTCTCACTGATGATTGTCACTAAAAACACAGGGTAACTGAAGGTTGTCATTACAAACACAGTCTCACTGATCATTGTCAATAGAAACACCGTCTTACTGAGGATTGTCACTAGAAACACAGTCTCACTGATGATTGTCACTAGAAACACAGTCTCACTGATGGTTATCACTAGAAATACAGTTTCACTGATGGTTATCACTAGAAACACAGTCTCATTGATTGTTATCACTAGAAACATAGTCTCACTGATGATTGTCACTAGAAACACAGTGTAACTGATGGTTGTCATTAGAAACACAGTGTAATTGATGATTGTTACTAGAAACACAGTGTAACTGATGGTTGTCATTAGAAACACAATCTCACTGATGATTGTCACTAGAAACACAGTCTCACTGATGATTGTCATTAGAAACACAGTCTCACTGATGATTGTCACTAGAAGCACAGTCTCACTGATGCTTGTCACTAGAAACACAATCTCACTGATGGTTATCACCAAAAACAACATCTCTCTGATTGTTGTCACTAGAAACACAGGTAGTGATGCCAACTGTCGTTTGAAAGCCAGATCTGGATTAGCCATGAACAACCGACCCCTCTTCAAAGAGTTTTTGCAAACAAATGTCAATAAGTTAATCCAGTGGAACGTTTCTGAATAAATAATTTATATGAAAACTAAACACTAAACAGTCATAACAAAGGTGTATATCTTTTACCTCTTTCACAAGTGAAAATGAGTACAGGATGGTAAATTCATTAAATATTATTGGTTTAAGAACAGGTACAAGGAATCTGGCTGTTTTATTACTGTGCGTTCTGATTGCAGAAGGTGTAGGACATAATGAGTGATTCTGTTCATGAACCTTGAATGGGAATGTCTGTTGGTGTTTGGGTAATGAAAGTTCATACTCTGGAGGGTCAGGTTCTCTGTGACCTCTTTCTCCTCCCCTTACTTATGTTCTTGTCGGATTGGTATTTATAATTGTAGAACTGAATATTATTTTGATCCTTTTCAGGGCAATGCCCATGTATTGTGTCTCGTATACTGTGATTATTTTATTCTATCAGCAGAATGTCAAGTTTGTTGGTAGCATTTTTTTATTCTTTAATACATATACATATATATATATATATATTATATTTATTTTTATATTTAAAATATAAGTTAACTTGGGAGAGGTATTTAGGACTAGCTTCATCATGTATGAGGTACCTACCTAGTTCGCATATTAATTCGTTGTTCATCCAATTCTTATTAAAGTACATTATTGTACGATGTAGGAATCTATCTGGTATCGTTGGTATGTTCGACTATTTGGGAATGAACTGAGATGATATAGTTCTTGGAACTCTGTATGGAGTTGTGAGGAGTGTGTTTTGGATTGTTTGTAGTTTGGTTTCACTTATTTTATTGCTTACAGTTATCCATGCTGGAGCTGCATAATCTGTTACAGGTCTAATATATGTTTTATAGATATTTAGTATGTTATCTGCAGATGCTCCACTGTTTTTACCAGTTAGACTCCTAGCATAGTTAGTTCTTCGCCAGACTTTATTTTTAATTTTGTTCACATGATTGATCTAAGTTCGTTTTGAATCCTAGGTCAGACCTAAACATTTTGCCGATGGGGTAATCTGGTTTAGTGTGCCATTCATATATAATTCTGGCTATTGTTTTTTGTGTTTTGTCAATTTCGTAAAAACTACAAGTTGTGTTTTTGCTGTTGATTTTCATTCTATATTTTTGACAGTATTCACTTGTTCTGTTTAGTTGCGGTTGTATGTTAGTGGCTGCTATCGTGGGTGTTGTGGCACTTTTCCACACTACCACATCATCTGAGAACTGTGAAGAAAATCCATGGTTCGGATCCCTCAGTGACATATTGTTTTCATACATGATGAACAGTATAGGGCTAACCACCCCTACCTGAGTGACAAACCCTTATGGAAAACAACTGTTGTAACACAGAACAAAAATAGGAAAAATAACTTTCCTTCTTAGCACACTTGTGATATGAAATTATTTATATAAAACTTAGTTTTAAAGATTTTAGTGCAAATTGTTCAGTTGTTGTTGTTTTGAATTAAACACAAAGCTACACAATGGGCTATCTGTGCTCTGCCCACTACGGTTATCGAAACCCGGCTTTTCGCGAGGTATACCTGCAGAGATATCTGTGAGCCACTGGGTGGCCAAATTGTTCAGAATGTAATCTAATCACCACATTATTTAAATTGTAGAACCAGCCTCTTGAAAATAAGGTTTTTATCTCTGGGACAACAATACTTCTTTACCCTTGGTCTCAACTATTAATGGTGATTTTTTATTTTTAACATAAAATATTCTTGATGCTGAGGTATCCACGTTTTATTTCACAAAGTTTCAAAATGACTTACACAAGTTTGACTCAACCAATCAGAAGACAGTGAGAATAGTTATCAGGTTGTAAACAGAAACAAGCAAAAGTGTAGCTGTTTATTATTAGAATAATAACAAAAGATAATGCAGGTAAAACATATATGGAATTACTCTCAAAGCATGGAATTATAAGGGGTATCTTTAATAGTGGGATACCGTCTTGTAGAAATTTGTTCTTTTTCTGGTTATTTATATGTCAAGCTACACTTTGTCCAACAATGTGACGTATATGTATGTAACATTGTTAAATCATGATTCTTTAACTATTTAGTGTTTGTAACTTCGTGTTTATTACTCGATAGCTAAGATTTATGTTTTTACATGAATATTCGACACAGCGTGCTGAAGGTGAAATCAACGAATGCAGTTGTTTATAGTTATAATTAGATATTTGACTGCTGTTGTGTTAGGTATCGTTGTTTTGTAAACCGTTATCCATTGTAGTGATTTAGGTGAGAACAATTGTATACATGTGTGTTTGTGTTATCACCACCAATATTTGTTGAAACGTCTGTAAAATTTTACACTTCTCCTTCCAAGTAAGAACTTTCACAGAAAGTGTTGTGCAGAAACCGGTCATTTAATGTTGAAACAGAATAAGATGAACGTGAAAATGTAATAAATGATTGAAAATTACGGAGTTTTAGACCAGAGCAAATGTCTCAGTTTCTAAACATGGGAAAAGAACAGCTAGTTATGTATTTATCAATTTATTATTTAGCTTACAATAGAGAGAAAAAAACTGATAAGCTGAAATCATTTCATAGAATATCCATGACTAGAGACTTGTTATACAACATTATTTACACTTTTCTATTATATATTTGTTTCGTCTGATGAGATATAAATATATTTATCTGAGTATCCAATAACTGAATAATTTTGACTGTATTTTGATACACTTGAATGTCATTGTGTTAAAAGTTTTTGAAATTGTGATTTCATAATTTCCAAATTTGAAGAGCAATTTTGTTGTTTGAAAATGTTTTCGTGTTTTATATCTATTAAAGTTTTTTTTTCAAATATATAAAAAACAAACTGTTCTTTCAAAGTTTATGAACACTAAAAGTGAGTGTTTTTCTTAGAAGATTAATTTTTGTTGTAGTTTTGTGTCCCTGATGTTTCAGTATGAGATAGAAACTCATTCCTCTGACTCTTTTATGAATTTGATAAACGTTTTTCTCCAGACAATCTATGTAATTTGAAGTCCTAGGTTTTTAATTTTTATAAATAATAATAATAATAATGATTCATCTGAAAGTTAAGGTTCTTACGTCAAGTTTGTAAGATGATAACTTTTCAATGTTCTGTGATCTTATAAAATGCATTCTACTCAGTATATTCGTGTTCACTGTTCAGTGATAATGTTTGTGAAAAATCACTTCTCTAACAACCAGAAGTTTTTTTGATTAGATATCTTAAACAGCACATCCTTCGTATACATTAATGATATATTTTCAGGTATTGGTAGTTCAGACGATAAACTTGGGACAACCTGTTAAAGAAACAGAATAACAACTGATCAAAAAATCACATGATGCTTGCACTTTGTGGCACATGTTGAAACTAATTAGCATATGCATACATATTTTTATTGAGATATCCTTTTTTTGTCCCACATTGAAATTTTAGGGTGTGATTTATAGTATGGCATGGATGCTGCATCTCTGGTTATTGCAGAAAAGTACATAAATGCCTTCAATATATTAGCTAAAACAAGAAATACATTGTTACTTCCAATTAACATAGGAGATATATCAAGTATGGTTATTCAAGTAAGTAAATGGATTTTATTACTTAGAGTGTTTTTATCAAAATCTTGTCTGCCAAATATATCTCTCTCTCAGAACTTGTACCATGTGTGTTATTTGCGTAAAGAAAATACAACTGGACCCACAATAAAAATATATATTAAAGTCCATGAAGTCATTTAATTTCTCAGATATTTGAGTGTTTCAAGTTTTATTAGAATGTGGATTGTAGAGCATAAACTACACTAAAATAATAGTTTTACGTAGTTTTTTACAGCCCGATTCTTGGCAAAAATGTAATTTTGTGAACATTTTGTCTTCTAAAGACTAGAAATTAAAATCATAAGTAAAAATTAATAATGCATTATAATAGAGAAAATTTTAACTTGAATAATTTATTTATCTTTTCGAGATTTTAAAACAGTTTTTGTAAATGGTCAAAGTGTTAGAAAACAGTCACATTGGAAAAGTCAAAACATGCTGTAATTATCTCTTTCCGTTGAATTTGTCTCACATGAAATAAAAGTTATGCAGTTATATGTTTTTCTCATTAAAATGGCAAAAAATAATACTGAATTATTTATTCAAGTTTCAAGAAATAAAAGTTATGCAGTTATATGTTTTTCTCATTAAAATGGCAAAAAATAATACTGAATTATTTATTCAAGTTTCTAGTTTTCAATTAATCGTAATAAATGCCAATAGCAAAATGTTCTCCATTTCTTTATAGTATAAAATTTTCAAGTAAACTTGGTCGTAAGTCACAAGTGTCTAACTGAGGGTTATCACTATAAACACAGTCTCACTGATGGTTGTCACTTGAAGCACAGGCTCATTGATGGTTCTCACTGGAAGCACAGTCTCACTGATGGTTATCACTAGAAGCACATTCTCACTGATGGTTGTCACCATAAACACAGTCTCACTGATGGTTGTCACCATAAACACAGTCTCACTGATGGTTATCACCAGAATCACTGTCTCACTGATGATTATCACTAGAAACACAGTCTCACTGATTGTTGTCATTATAAACACAGTCTCACTGATGGTAATTCGGTTTAGCTGTATGTTTCTATTAAATGTTGATGATGGACAAAACAGTTTTGCTCTGTTGTTTTCTGAGCTTTATTTTGTCTTCAGTCAGTTTACCAGTCGCTTGTTGTTTAAATGTAATGTTACTAAAATACCTGGAAAATCGAGTCATACTTTTTATTTTTCCTGGAGATATTGATATCTCCGTTTGTTCAATCATTATTTCTTCATTCAAAATCTCGCCATTAACTTTTGTATCGTCTGTCTCTGAAGTCGTTTCGATCTTTTCTTTGGATCGAATAGGGTGTACCTTGTTATTATTCATTCTCCGAAGGATGTTACTGAAGAATGTCGATAAACGATTCATTCTTTTTATTTTTTTTGATCTCACAGGTTTATTAGTTTCCAGGTTCGTTTGTCCACCGAAACTTAAACCACTAGCTTTGTTTTTTGTGTTCGGCTTTGCATTGAGAATGTCAATTTTGTTGTTGGAAAATTCTCTTTTGGAACTGTTGGTCTTTTCTACAGATTAAAGGTAAAAATAAGTAACATAAATTAAAAGCTGATAATCGCGATTTGTTACAGTGATATGTGTAATTGTTTTTTGCTCTTAACTTATCCGTGGTAAAATATACAATTATCTCATATGTTATGCCACATATATATTAATAACTAACATTTTGCTGTTTATTAATATTCACTGATTTGTTCTGATTTACTTGTGAAAAAGTAACAAAAGAATTGCAAATAAGAATGTGAAAATTGATTTCTGGAAACACAGTCTCACTGATTGTTGTCACTAGAAACACAGTCTCGCTGATTGTTATCACTAGAAACACAGTCTCACTGATTGTTATCACTAGAAACACAGTCTCACTGATTTTTATCACTAGAAACACAGTCTCACTGATGGTTTTCACTAGAAACACTGTAACTGATGATTGTCACTAGAAACACAGTCTCACTGATTGTTATCACTAGAAACACAGTCTCACTGATGATTGTCACAAGAAACAGTCTCACTGATTGTTATCACTAGAAACACAGTCTCACTTATTGTTATCACTAGAAACACAGTCTCACTGATGGTTCAGTAATAATATGGAGATTTAGGATAGTATAAACCAGATTTCGATACTTCACAGCGTTCCAGTGGCATGACTGCGGATTTACAACGCTAGAAATCGGGTTCAGATACCAGTGGTAATTAATGCAGAAATAGGTCCTTTGTAGCATTATGATTAACTTCAAACAAATGATACGATGCTCAATGTGCAGTAACGTTTTAGACACCTACTTTACATTTACCTTCTGTAGTCAATTAAAGATGACATCACGAGCTAAACAACAGTTAAGTTGGAGAAACACTGTTTTATTAACTTCTTTCCGCGCATTAAATACTCACAATAAATTATTTTTCTCGTTAAATGTTTAAATGATTGTTTTGAGATTTATGATAATAAGAATTTGATGACAGAAAAACATCTTGAACTTACTTGAATGATGTATAACTGTATCATTTACTTTTAACAACCAATTATTGTGTCAAATTTTTCGTATTTTACGAAAAAAAATATGTAAATTTAAGTATAATATTTGAATTTTAATTATTAAATATTTACAGGAAAATTTGAATTATTGTCCTTTTTTGAATTTCGCGCAACGTTACTCGAGGGCTCTCTACGCTAGCTGTTCCTAATTTAGCAGTGTAAGACTGAAGGAAAGGCAGCTAGTTATCACCACCCACCGCCAACTCTTGGGTTACTCTTTCGCCAACGAATAGTGGAATTGACCGTCACATAATATTACTCTAATATTAGCTAAAACGGCGAGCATGTTTGTTGCGACCGGGATTCGAACCCGCGGCCCTCGAATTACGAGTCGCACGCCTTAACACCTCTGGCCATGCCGGACCGTAATTGTGCTTAGAAAGTTTAATTATCCATTATTTATCTAGTAGAAGTTATTGTGACATTATACACGGTACTTGTCTCTGCTGTGTTTACCTGAATATTGATGAACGTCTCTGTTGTTAAGTTCGCTTTCTGTTGAAGAATCTTCTATTAGTCTAAAAAAATGTATGGACGGGGCGAAGTATGATGTTTCCTAAAAAACACAAATAATTTAGATGATTCATACTCACTAAAAAGTTGAATCGTAATAACGTTTTGTGACAAAACAGCTGGGTCAGGGACCCCAAAGTTCAGGCATATCTAACCCTAATTTAGAAATGGTTATCACAGGAGGGGGTAACAAATCAACAACACCTTTCACCCACTCGATGACTATCGAAACCCATTAATCAGTCCGAGCAGCATGAGAGTTGTCTGTTTTCCTTCTACTCTATCGATTTGAAAACTGGTAACAAGGGAGCAAAAATAATTTTACTCCATCATAAACTTGTAATTATCCTTTTAGAACTTAAATAATTTTTCGACGTTTATTAATGAATATGAACGTGCATAATTTTGCTACGGAGCGAATACACACATATACAGAAGTTTGTGCACAGTACATGAGGTGATGTTCAATATACAAACCGTAAAGTTACAAGTATACGGCCCCCCCGATAGTACAGCGGTATATCTACTGATTTACAACGCTAAAATCAGGGTTTCGATTCCCCTCGGTGGGCTCAGCAAATAGCCCAATGTGGCTTTGCTATAAGAAAACTCAAACACAATACAAGTATACGTTAACGAACACATAGGTTAGCACAAAAGCCATGTACATCCTTGTGCAAATTAATTGAAACAAATGGTCATTTTACAATATTTTCAACATGGCGGCCAGTGTAGGCTCGCTGGACCCGCTGATTTCCTTTAATAGTCATTTTTTGACACAGACGGCGTCATTAGCTGCATTTTGCAGTACGGTCGATCTATTTTTGGGATATATGACATTTTGAGGAATATTACGTCATTCGAAATTGCGTTAGAAGGGCAATGAGACCAGTCAAAAAACAACTTCTTTACCAGCTCAATGAAGAAAAAACGGTATCAGTGGGTTCTGAAATACAAGAACTGGACACAAGAACAATGGAGAAAATGTTATTCAGTGACGAGACTCATTTCTTTGTACAGGGTCAAAGATGGCTGCATGTTCGCAGATCTCCAGGTGAGAAACTTCCAGAATCTCACATCAACCAGTTCGTAACACATCCCTTGAAGAATATGTTTTGGGACTTTGTCAGCTACTATGGCGTCGGAGGCTTACATATCGTAGAAGGTATGATGCGAGGACCACAGTACATCGAAGTTTTGCAGAGAAGAGTCGTTCCAGAATTGAAAAAGAGATTTCCAGATGGATCTGGCATTTTTCAGCAAGATCTGGCTCCGTGCCACACATTGACACTTGTGAATAATTTTATGACTACAACGCGAATAAAGGTGCTGGACTGGCCTGGAAACTCTCTGGGCTTAAATTCTATTGAAAATGTTTAGGCGATTTGTAAAGAAAGACTTCGGGGAAAAGACTGTACTACGAAAGATAAACTAATTCAGGTGTGGTACCACGATCCAAATATTGCAGTCAACTCGTGGACTCGATGATCTTAATGATCTTCTGAAAAATAAAGGCGGTCATATCATGTATTACTTTATGAGTAATTTTGGATTCTGAGAAATAAAACGCAAAAAATCGAAAAAATCGTAATTTTCCGTCTTGTTTTAATTAATTTGCACAAGGGTGAATATTCCTCAGGGAACAATACGCAACGTATACAGAACGGTTTCCATTTGGTAAAATGTTATAACTCACGTGTGTATAAGTTGTTTGGACAATATATCCGTTCTATAGTTACATATATCAAATGCTTTAAAATTAAAGGGTATCCACTCTGTTCCATAAAATATGTGTAATCGAACTTTTGAAAATGGCGCTTGAGGTTGTCCTCGTGCACCAGATACAATGTACCTTTAGTACTGTATATTATATTTCACGGAAATTGTAAAGACGAGCGATCATCAAACAATGCGTCATGAGACAGATATCACAGTGTTGTGAGTCTCAAAAATTGTTTCAGTTAATAAAACATACTTTATAACTTCCTATATCTAAATAGGTATAATATTACTGTCTCTTGTGTGTCCATGTAATTACTTCGCACGATGTGAATGGATATTCACTAAAATTCTTACGGAAACTCATTAGGTCCATGAGCGATAGATACAAAGTGTGAGTCTTGAGGTTTTTATGAGCATTTTTGGGTTATGAACCCTGTTTCACTTCCTGTAGATGGAGCTTGATATATAGGATAACATTTCTCACTATATGGTTTGTATAATGTTTATAGACACTGTAATCTCTAGTTAAAGTATATTAGTTGCTAAAGGTTAGGCTCACAAGAGTTTAATAAGCTGCCGATAATATACACACACTAGTGTAAAAAAGTTGTCCAATAGAGCGGGGAACCAAAGCGAACCAAATCTGAATCCTACAATATACATTTGCAAGTTTGCCATCCGTAAACCGATAGAAGAAAAATAAAGAACCTTTTAATTTTGAGAAACCAAAGTCTACCATGAACATCTACATCAGCCAAAGAGTGTCTTCCCAGACTTCACTTGTCACATCTGTTGTATTATTACAATCGTTCTATTGAAATTACGTTTCTTGTAAATATTCGTACATCGTTAGAAAATATTTATTAAAAATAAAATATCTCTTGAGATTTGGTGGGTTTTTTTTAAGTCTATAAAATGCTAACTCTGCCAGCTAATGGTTTAAAAAACAACAACAACCGAAACACTGAGTGGAACAAGAAAAGGAAAAATCAAACAAACAAACATAATGTGTCGTGGTAGTTCTGGACGATCACTAAAGTTTTCTACATGTTTCTCAGCATATGAACAGGGACGTAAAGAAATAAAAGTTTGTAAAATGTATGAAATAATTGAAGTGTAAAAATAAAAACTAGTGTAAAGAAAAAAAAATCAATGAAATGAGATGAGAGAGAAGGACCATGAATACAGTGAATAACTTATTCAAACAAAACGAAGCAAAAATCACGTGGATGGGATGTTACTTTGAAACAGTCTGAAAATATATCAGACAGTAACAAGTATACCATGCAACAGCTACCTAGAAACTACAGAGACATTCTGTAAGGTTACCCAAACTAGAAGTAAGAAAATGGTAATCAGATGCCTTTAACATTAAAGATGCCGTGTACGGTTACCGAAGTTAAGTGTTAAAGATAGATCCAACAGCCAACTGAAACATCATTTCAACCACAAGAAGTTTCCGAAAAGTTTGGAGTCTGACCTACAGTGGCTTTAGTTTCTAATAATTTGTGTTTGAAGAAGGCTGGTTGTTTGTTGAGTATTAATTACGTATGTAGAGGCAAATCATCAATAAATGATGATAAAAAATAATTGTCATAGGTTTGTTATTTGATTCGCTGTGTATTTAATCTGGTTGAATTTGAGGGTAATCCTTTATAAGGAAACTTGTTACATAACATCGAAGATGCTTGTGTCACCACCAATGGGTTCATCCAGGTGGCTGCACCCATTAGAGGATTCTACTGTTGGATGCCAACAAGAACTAAATGGCATTACGCCATACAAGACAGATGAACCCATAACAGGCCACCGTTTAGGATGAACAGTGAAAGTAACGTCATGGTTCCAGTCTCCTGATGGATGTAACATTATCCAAGAAAGTTGTGCCAATTGATATTGGGATCAGATGGAAGTGACGTTATGTTACTCACTGTTGCTTCACCACACTTTCGAAATGTCATGGGATAGAATGAAAGTCCAACCAAAAATTATAAGTAAAATAGAAACAGTCTGATATCATAAAAAATTAACAGTAATACCTGTCATCTCTTGACGTGCCCTTGTCTGATCAAAGTATAAAACTTGTCTGTCATACGTTACAAAGTAGTTATGTCTCCAAAGTGCATATCCTGGAATTCAAAGCACAAACACGTTATACAAGTACCATCATATTTTACGAAGCCTTAGGATGGTTCAGTGAAAGTTCCTACGAGGATAATCGTCATATCCTTGTCTACCCAGTGTCCAAGAAATGTGTACATCTGGAATTGTCGTTACAAATTACAGGAAGGCGTAAATGAAAATTTGAAACCCAATTTCAATGATGTGCAATACTGCTTCAAATAATAGTGGATTCTGTCCGGTTGCTCTGGCACTGCAGTTCATGCCATGCAGACAAATTATTATTGTATTTGGGGTGCACTTGCAGCTGTTTGCTATGTGACGTTATCAAAATATGGTTAACTTCCAGGGTTCTTTCATTTGTGACATAGCTGTATACGTTTCGGGTATTTAACTTTCTTTCTTTAATAACATATTTTAAGTTTGAATAAACCATGAGTGATAAGAGTTCAAAGAGTCCTTCTTCATCTTGCTTTTAGTTTAGAAAGTTTTTGGTAATATCACATGGAACAAAATATTTGTTTTATTATTTCATTAGCTCGATTCACTTAAACTACTGCTGTAAAAGGAAGAAAAGCTGAGAACCTAAATATAGTCGAAGAATGAGAAGTGGCATATCATTTTGAGTTATTGGTTTTGGGTTGCTGTTTTTCTTCGTTACACTTCCAGTTAGCTCTAAATAGACTCCAGTCTAACCTTATTTAACACTGCCTCTATCTGTAGTAGTGCTCCACGCTAGCACAGCGGTATGTTTACGGATTTACAACGCTAAAATCAAGGGGTTCGACTCTCCTCAGTGGACTCAGCAGATAGCCCGATGTGGCTTTGCGATAAAAAACACACGCACGTATCTGCAGTAAAGAAAATTCTCTTTTCTTGTTTCCTTTCTTGAGAAACGTCATTGACCAATAAGACAACAATTTAGCTTTAGTGGATTTTTGGCTGCTCCAAGTCAATGGATCGAAATTGTTGACAACTATTTCATAGACTCTCGATAAAATTGTGATTCTTATTCAAAATAATTCTTTGTATTACAAATAATAAAGAAAGCCATTATATTAAAAGGACTTAGCAAACTGTGGCTGTGAATGTAATTGGTTTTTTCTTTGGGTGAAATAGAGAAAAAGGAAAAAAAAAGTTTTTACACAAATAAGGATGTACAGCTGAATTAAGGAGAGTCCAGCATGTGTTTAATGGAGCGAGATGTAAAAAAAAAAAGATGCAATTTTTTATGCTGTATTCAACATGCTGATAAACAGACTGAAGATTGTAAACTAATATTTCATAACAAAGGATATGATATCGTGTCAACAATTGTTAATATTAATAGTACCGGTATCACTGAAGAGTTCAAAAATGGTTGGAGTAAACGACCTGAAAACGGTATAACAGATAATATTAAAATGTTAAACAAAAGCATTGGCGACAATTTTTAAAGAATTGGAACCTGGAAAGATGAGGAAATACTCGAACCTATATGATACTTCTTTTGATCCAAAGCTTCATCTGGCTATTACCCCCTGACAATGAAGGCCAAAAGAGTACTGTAATATTGATATCATGTTTGTTTGTTTTCGGAATTTCGCATAAAGCTACTCGAGGGTTTACTGTGGTAGCCGTCTCTAATTTAGCAGTGTAAGACTAGAAGGAAGGCAGCAAGTCATCACCACCCACCGCCAACTCTTGGGCTACTCTTTTACCAACGAATAGTGGGATTGACCGTCACATTATAACGCTCCCACGACTGGGAGGGCGAGTATGTTTGGCGCCACGCGAGCACGAACCCGCGACCCTCAGATTATGAGTCGCACGCCTTACGCGCTTGGCCATGCCAGGCCTTGATATTGTGAACTTCAAAGGAAATACAATTTAATTATTTAAAGACTACAATTGATCGTAGTTGATTAAATGTTTCCTTCAAAAAACAAATGAAATCCAAACTATTATCCACAAATTACGATGAGAGGAAATCAAAGTGAGTGTGTGATATTTTGACTTGATACAATACCTTACAAATGTATTGCAAGTAAAACTGTTTATTATCACTGCCAACTTACCGCTGCACCATCGGGAGACGGTATTTAAGTTGTCAATCTCCTTTTATTGTGAAATTGTTTTCATTAGTGCATTCGTTTTGTATGACTTCTACAATCGAATCCTAAAATCGATTTTATTGCGATCGTATTCCAAGATGAAAAATGTTACGGCAGATGTTAAAAATAATTAAATAATAAAATAAAAATAAAGTAGAACAAATGGAATTAAAATTAAAAGTGAGAAGTTTGAATGGATATACATATAAATTAAAATAAACAAGGGGTCTGACTTGAAGGGAAATATTCCTAGAAACTGGTTGTGTGTGTGATGGGGGAGTGCCTTTGGAAAACCTACTTTCATTGGTCAATCACCGGATTATTCTGCGTGTTACTACCCAAACTCTACTTTAAATGGGAAGGAAAAAGAAATTACTGGAAGGGGCGTCACTCGCTCCTAACTAGTGAAAGTAGGTTTTTTCGGGGCACTTTCTCCACCTAAAATTTGAGGCATTGGATCTGTAAATCCCAACTAGGGCACCTTCCCGACTCTGAATGTGCCAGTTTGGATCGGTACTTTGTTTTGGGTGCTGTCTGCTTACTTTTTACTGTAACAACAGGTTAACACAACGTTCGTGCCTTTGCCTTCACTTTTCCTACTTTACTTGAATTTATCATCATATTCACATGGACAACATTCGGGCCTATACAAACGTCAGCCACTCAGTATAAAATGTAAACATTTTACCTAGTGTGGGATGAAGAAGGAAAGTTAGTGGATTCCACAGATGTTTCCCTTTATACACAAGTATTTGTATTATCTCGAAATTCGAGGCTAAATGAAAATTTCTCCTCGAGAATGTCGCCTTGTCTCCTTCGCTTCGAGTCCCTCACGAACCCGGTAAGCTTGAAGAACCGGTGGAGTTGTTTTCTCTGGACTTATTGATAAGCTATGCTTTATCAGTAGTGTTACACGTTTGTTTTCTTCTTTTTCCGAATACTTTTTTCAGCGAAATAAATATTTTTCAAATCTTATTTTAATTCACTGCGCGAGAGAAAGTCAGCTTAATAGTTGAGTAAGGATAGTTTATAGAATTCTGTTGTCAAGTGTTCTACATGTAGTTAGTTGCTAAGTGAATTATATTGTTGAACGTATTAAGTGAAATATTATTTTCGGGTGTAATATTTAGATTGTTGTCGAGTTGTAGACAAAATATGTAAATATCAAATATATATTGTTGATTGGCGTTATGTACAAGTTTGTTTTAAAGGTTTTTTGTTTTGTTTTCATGACAATTCATTGGGGTCCAATGTTACCTGCACGAACTTATATGTACAATATATAAAAGAAACGAAACGATGGAAAAAAAACCGAAAGAAAACACTCATAACACTGGAAAGGTGATCTCATAACAGAAACTTACACTTCTGCAAGGCCTGGCATGGCCTAGCGCGTTAAGGCGTGCATTTCGTAATCTGAGAGTCGCGGGTTCGCGCACGAGTCGCGCCAAAACATGCTTGTCCTTTCAGCCCTGGGGTGTTGTATAGTGACGGTCAATCTCACTATTCGTTGGTAAAAGAGTAACCCAAGAGTTGGCGGTGGGTGGTGATGACTAGCTGCCTTCCCTCTAGTCTTACACTACTAAATTAGGGACGGCTAGCACAGATAGCCCTCGTGTAGCTTTGTGCGAAATTCCAAAAACAAACACAATATTTTGGATTTTGTGGTTAAGCCTAAAGTGTATGTTACTTCCCTTTTCCGCTGAAATAAAGCTTCCGTTACTAATGCCTGATGTTCAGCCTAAAGTGGTAAGTATTCTGTTTAAGTACGTAGCTTGAAGTTTTGTACGTATACTACCATATGGTAGGAAAGTATTTTGTTAAGATGAAGTCTGTTACATTACGAATTTAGTCAGTATCAAGTATATGATTCCAAGTTCTGTTGCTATATTCCAGTATCTGTTTTTCTAGTTGTTTTACCCGTACAAAAATAAAAAAACACGTCATTTGAATATCTTTTTGCGAAAATAGGCATTTAATGCTGAAATTCTGGATTCGATGCCTTCTGTGCTTCCATCGCCACTAGGTCAAGCGCAGTCTCTTCACAACGAAATGTGTTTTAATAATGGCTCCAACACGTGGGTGTTTAATGAAACATCAATCAAGGTATTTATTGAAGAAAAGTTTTGAAGGTCATGCAAGGCTGTTTCATCTATAGGAGTGTTAATAAATATAGAAGAAACTAATTCTAGACTGACCAGAGAATGTTTGTACAGGGAAGGGTTGTGAATAATTTTATATTCATATAGTCTAACAAGTTTGTTTGTTTTGAATTTCATGCAAAACTACACGAGGGCTATCTGTGCTAGCCAACCCTAATTTAGCAGTGTAAGCTAAATGTAATGTGTAGCTTTGTGCTCAATAACAGATAATTAAACTTTTATTAATATAGTAATGTCCCTCAGGGGTCATTGTTTTTGGACTTGTTTTTTCTCTTTGTTTTTAATATAATAGTAATGATATTGACAGGGGCATCGTTAGTAAGTTAATTAAGTTCTTAGGTGTCAATATATGTATTGAAGATGTTGATGCACTATAGAATGACTTGAATCAGGTTGCAGGTTGGTCAAATATCTGGTTGTTGATCGAAATTATTGTAAGTGCAATTTAATGTGTTTGAACAATAATGGCTGGAATCGTCTGTTTGATATAGAGGGGAGCCAATCGGATAATGCAGCTAAACAAGAGGATATTGGATACAATTATCTTAAGAAACACATTTTGGGTTTCGTGCTCCTGACCCTTGGATTACGAATCGAGTGCCTTAATCTCCTGGTCGTGCCGGGCCATTATCATTTGAAGTGATTGCTCTTTTCAGACTCAAAGTTTAGAGAAAAGAAAACCATTCACCTCAATTTTATTTTGGTGGTGAGTTAGAATACTGATACAGGTTGATTTTGTCAGCTTTCTTGTAATTGTCTTATTTTAAAATTACTCAACTAACATTCGAGTTGCCAGAAGATTTGAGTTGGATTTATCTAACAAAGAATTACTTGCTCATTATAATTCATTTAAACAAATGGAAATAATTCTCACAGTATGTTATAAGAAGAAGAATGCAATGCCATGCAGTGGGCTATCTGTGCTGTGCCCACCAATGATATTGAAATCAAATGTTTAACATTACAAGTCTTTGACATTGAAAAAGTGTTCATATTTACACGGCTCTTAGTTTTAATGTAATATTTATATTTATTTACCTTTACATTTAGAAAGACTCCTATCTTTGTATGGCATTTCAAATGCCCAGAAGTTTCAGCACCTACATAAGTAAGTTTATTTTTAACTATCTTAAAAAAAACAGAAAGAAAAACACAACTACTGGTTGTTAAGCAGTAATCCTGAATGCTTATACATCTAAAGTTTTAGGTTCAATCCCTGCATTGAATGTCGTAATGATGAGCTGTTCTTTTTAATAAAAAAAATGTTACTAACATAATTCCGAATACCTGATGATAATAGTGATATAAATTACCCATTTTATTTTAAATGATACATAAAACATTGTAATATATTTTTATCAGGAAATGAGCTGTAGCAAACACTAAAGAAAAACTGTAATACTAATAAGATTTAATCGTGACATATCGGAATTTTGTTGGAGTATTACTAGTGCACTTAGTTGCACTATTCCATTATTATGTTAATGTTAACTGTATTCAATGAGGGGGAAATACTTCAAAGCAGTGTCATATAACATTGAAATATTCAGAAAAATTAAATAACAATAATACATGTGTGATATGTGTAAACATTTTTATTCATAATTCAGTAATACCAAGAGTAGGTAATATCGTAATAACAAAGCATCACGTTAACAAAATAATTGTTTGTCTTCCGATATACGCACAATTTCTTAACCATTTCAGTGGAGTTCGAACCCAATGCCACCATGCACACTGCTCATCATATCCTACTATTTGGATGCTCTGTCGTGGGATATCGAGAACGAGACACTCCTCGTGCTGTTTGGGACTGTGGTGAGATGGGTGGAGTTGGGCGTGGATCCCAATATCGCCGTGCTCCTGTATGTTCTGAAGGTTCTCACATCATTTACGCATGGGCAAGAGATGCTCCAAAACTAACGTTACCAGAAGGTGAGAAGTTGATTTTGGTACATTCTGTATTTATAATAAGGTTGTAAGGACCAGCTAACGATTGTTCTCATGGTTAGTAACTTGTACAATCGAACACTCCAATCCTAGAATAATTTTCTGTTTTTTATATTTCCAGATGACAATTAGTAATTTATATTAACAATTATACATCTAAAGCTCATCCATTGAGCCTTGAATCTGCTAACACTGTGATTTTTTGAAGTGGATGATATAAGCTACTTAGTAATTAGTATCCAGCAAGAACAGTTTAAAAAAAAGTAGCTAATTAATAATTAGATTCTAATTTTTATGTCTCTTTGCTAGAAAGAGTTTGTCATAACATATAGAAATTTCATGAAAATGAAAGCTTTTGTAGAAGAAAGAAGTAATGATACGAGATTTCCAGAATTAAATTTCATAGTTCAGCTAATGAGGTAAGTAATAGGAGTTACTGCAGCTATTCATCAGTGATCAAATTAGTAAGTTAGTCGGTGGAATATTTGTTGTGCCAGCTGTCGATCGATTAGCAAGGAAATTCTGCAAGTGAGATTATTTATGAGTTAAGAGAACATTAGTTTCGTAAAGTGTGAGAGAACGTTATTTATGAAGTTACGCACACCAGTGAACGTACTTTACAGCAAGTGTTATTGATTAAATAAATTAATTCTCTAGTGTTACGTGGACTAAACTTTGCACAATTTTTATCAAATAATCTGAAAGAATTAATCAAATGATAGGATGTTGATTATATCACTGGTGCCAGAAGTTGAATTATTTTGGTGAAGATAAACTAGAAGTTTGAGTAAATTTCAAGATGACAACAAGAACAAGAAGCAGGATCATAACTGTTGAAAGAAAAACAAATAGAGAGAAACAGAATTTGAAAAAGGAAACAAAACAAGATTGTTTTGTTTCTGAATTTCGTGCAAAGGTAGACGAGGGCTATCTGCACTAGTCATCCATAGTTTAGCAGTGTAAGACAAGAGGGAAGGCAGCTAGTCATCAGAACCCACCACCAACCCTTGGGCTACCTGAGGGCTATCTGCACTAGTCATCCCTAGTTTAGCAGTGTAAGACAAGAAGGAAGGCAGCTAGTCATCACAACCCACCACCAACTCTAGGGCTACATGAGGGCTATCTGCACTAGTCATCCCTAGTTTAGCATAAGACTGCAGCTAGTCATCACAATCCACCACCAACTAGGGTTTATCTGCACAGTCATCCCTGTTTAAGTAAAACTAGAAGGAAGGCAGTTAGCCATCACAACCCATCACCAACTCTAGGGCTACATGAGGGCTATCTGCACCAGTCATCCCTAGTTTAGCAGTGTAAGACTAAAAGGAAGGCAGCTAGTCCTCACAACCCACCACCAACTCTAGGGCTACACGAGGACTATCTGCTCTAGTCATCCCTAGTTTAGAAGTGTAAGACAAGAGGGAAGGGAGCTAGTCATCACAACCCACCACCAACTCTAGGGCTACATGAGGGCTATCTGCACTAGTCATCCCTAGTTTAGCAGTGTAAGACTAGAAGGAAGGCAGCTAGTCATCACATCCCACCACCAACTCTAGGGCTACACGAGGACTATCTGCCCTAGTCATCCCTAGTTTAGCAGTGTGAGACAAGAGGGAAGGCAGCTAATCATCACCACCAACCTTGGGCTACTCTTTTACCAAAGAGTAATGGGATTGATCGTCACATTATAACCTTCTTTTAAAACAAGATCAAGAAGAAATAAAATACACAAATAAAAGAATACCAGGAAGATATTTATTGAAATTTAAAAGAAGTTCAGGAGGTGAGAGATGGAAATTCCAGAGAAGAATTAAAAGGCAAAGAAATGATATGTAAATATGAAGAAAAACATAAATCTTATTGAATACTCGATCAATTATGGTATTGGAGATGAATAGTGGGATTATAAGGAGATTAAAGAAATACTAAAAGGATGTAAAGACAGAATTAAAAAAGTAGAAAAGTAAATGAACAAAGTGAAAAGTAAAGTACAAACCATCTATCATGTGTAGAAAAATTATAAGAAGATCACTGAGATAGAAATGAACATTAATGACAGAATGAAACATGTGGAAAATGAGTTGATAAATGCAAAGATCAAAGTAGCCACACCTCTTTTTGTTTTGTTTTTTACATCTCCATAAGAATTCCAACATAAAACACTATTTACTATCTTATATAGAATAGAAACTCCTACTTTTTGTACTCCTGTTTCTGCTATTGCTGTATAATCTTTGGCTAAAGAATCTTCTTGGAATACAACTGCCGTTACAATATTAAAATAAGTTCCACAATTTATTCGGTCATTTTGACAACATCATTCACTTGAACACCAATGAATTATAATGTGAAAATACCATGGGAGGCAGATTAAACTTAGACCATAATAATCTAGAGTCAACAGGTGAAATGGTGAACAATAAGTTATTATTTTTGCCAACTCTTTGAAAGGACCAGATTTAGCAACATTAAACAACCTTGCACCTGAAAGTCACAACAACTATCAAGTACTAGTAACTACCTTATCCAACAGGTGCCTGAGGGAAGTATTCAAAAGCAAAGATCAGAATAGAGAGGAGAGAACAGATCCCAGGTGAACTTGTGGAAAGGCTTTCTTAGTTATCTTAACCAGGTGCTTTACATGAAATGGTGGATCCACTCGCACATGACTGATTAATATATGCAGTAAGAGGTAAGGATATGCAAGTTAGGTTAAAGCAAAGCAGGTGTTTATTGTTAAAAGAAGATTTTCAGTTGGTGGTGGAACTTAATCAATTAAAGATCTCATTTAAAAGTACAATGTCATCAGATCATGTAGTATTGAAATATAACTTTTTTTACAATAGTCTAGAAAATCTGAAAGGACTAATTAGACAATTAGTTACATACAAGAGAGGAAATAAACCAGAGCAGGTGTCACTCAAATGGACATACTGTAAAGAACTGCAGGCAAAAGCTTCTAATAGTTGATATCAATAAAATATAATTATTATAAATGATGGTAACATGTCCATTACAGCTGAGGCTGTGAAGAATTGGTAGCTGTTAATACTTAAAGAAGAAAATACCCTAAGGATGAATCTTTGATCCTAACAAGATAAAAAAAACAAACAACATAAATAAGCTGTTAACATATTGAAAAACAGGAAGTAGCTGGAATTGTGGGGCAGAGTTCAGCTGAGAACACTGCATCTGCTCCATATGATGTAAGAAATTCATTATTTAACAAAACCACTCTATAAGTCTAATGGTTTATTGATGGGAAGCCTTGCAATATGTTGTTTAACACTGGTTTTACAGCTGCACTTATTCAAGTAGTCACAAACGCCAAGAAGTAAAAAAGTTGAAACTTACCTTCACTGTAGAATGTTTTTCTATACTGCATATGTGGATAATTTACTTTGCAAATGAGTGCATACTTGGAGCTGACTTCTTGTAGAGACATGGATTGAAAGCTAAGCTAATTTCAAATGGCTTTGCAGTCTATGACCAGGAAATCCCTGTGCATTACATGACAATTATGATGCCAGAGATTGAAATTTTGGTAACAATGAGAGAAGCAGTTGTTGTACCATGAAGAAGTGAAATGTTCATACCAGTATTTTCATAAATACATTTACATCTGTTGACTAATCAATAGAGTACAGTAGAACCAAACACTTCAGCATGTTCCGGAGGATTATTGACTGAAAGATCTCTCACTGATCTGTAGAAAAGATGTCACCATTATTGTAATAAACACAACAAATCATGAAATTCAAGTCAACTCTGGAGAAGACAGAGTAAGATGTGAGGATGTACTGGAAGTATTCTGTATCAAAGAACATCAGAAGTAGTTACTTTTGAGGGAAGTCTAATCTGATGAAGAGGAACCCATTTTTCAGAAGATAAAGTATGGAAACATTGTGAATGGAAGAAACATTTATTATGTTTTGACAAGTTTGTGTCATGATCAGGAAGCTGATGATGCCTGAAGCTTCTCCATATATTGTATATTTATAACAAAGTTTATTTCACTTCCCATTCAAGCTGTTCCCATACTTTATTTTGATGGAGTGTAACGTCTCTGAACTGCCTGGAATGTCTTGTCATCTTAATGACAGAACCTCACGTGGGAAGACGTTTGAAAATGCTTACAGGGAAACTAAGGAAATTTCTGGATTGGTCAAATAAAGGAAATCTCAGGCTAAATTCCAAGAAGTGTGAATTGTCCCTTCAACATTTGAGTTTAATGGAACATACAATCAGCATACAGACCAATTTGAGATTAAATATGTTCAGGTTTGTGAGCACATTGAAGAAAGAAAATATATTTGTTTATTTGTGATGCATACGACTTGTTTTAGCCAATCTTGACCGTCCAGTATTGCTTCTTCTTATGTCTGTTGTACGTTTTCAGGTGTTGGCTTCAAAGTGGGAGGAAGAGACTCAGGAATCAATTACTTATTATTGCAGGTACATTATGCCAATGTGGACAAGTTTATTGGTAAGATTATTTTGTTTGTATTTAACAATTATTATAAAACTATTTATGCTGAATTTGCACTAAATGTATTTACTGATTAGCTGAGACCGGTTGATACAAGACACATGTTGAATGACAAAAAAGTAAACTTCAAACCATTATAACAACAGCTATGCAAACTGAGAAACACGTTAAGTTATTTTGTTTGATGAACTAATTGTAAACTAGACTGTGACGGAAGCAAAATTCAATACAAAAGTTTACACACAAAATGCTTTTCTGTATTGGTTGGTGTCATGAAATATAACCAGTGTATAGACGTATAGGCTGTTACATGTAACATATTAATTTGACACAATAATGTTAAACAGTAAACAACTGTAATGTACACATTACATTCCATTTTTGATTATTTCTGAAGCTTTATTACTCCTTATGAAAAGAGAAGTAAACTGAGCAAGCACGCTCTTTTGAAACTGTTTTCTTATTGGCTAATTTTTCTGCTGAATCTACAAACCTTCTGCTCTTTCTCTCTAGCTGGTGAAACTGAAAACTCTGGAATTATCTTAACAGTGGTTCCTGGGATTTCTAGCAGGTAAACTAAACTTTTTTTTAACACACATACACATGTCTATGAGTGTATCGTACTAATATTCATTGGTTACAGCATTTAACTTTTAAGCAGAAATGAGCCACATGGTTAAATGTAATCCAATGTAAAATGTAATTTAACTGTAACACACAACCAAACTGAAACTGATCATTTGTTTTTTTATTGGCTTTTTAAAAGAATGATTACAAATACTTGTGTTTATTTCATCCATTGCTTCAAACATCATGGTTTTTATCTGATGTCTACAAACACAATTTATTGATTTAACAGAAAATTTTAAATGATTTTATCAGCAACATAAATATTTTTTATGTAAATATAAATGTATTTATAAATACATATGATATTATTTTTGATGGTTGTTTCATCATTATTATTGCAATACAAATACAAGCTCATAAATATTGAGTGAAGTTCCAGTTATTTTTCAGGATGAAATGTAACATAAATTATTATATCACATTTAACAGAGTGACCAAAAGGGCTGGAGTGCTGCTACTGGGAACTGATGGGAGAATTCCAGCTCATAAAGAGGGTAAGTACAAAAATAATATACAAACACAAAGTGTTCTAGAACTCAGGGTCATAATTTGCATAGAAAATGATACAATAACTACATGGCAGTGCATTTTGTAATACCATATCTTTTGGTCTATATTTTAATCTTAACAGAGCTTGAATTTTATTACATTTATTTCCAATATTTATTCATTTGTAACAGTTTTGCCCAAAACAGATGATCACCTGGTGAAGTTATTCTTGATGACAAGAAACCTACTTGAAATAAAAAATGTATCTCAGAATGACTGGTATGGGTATTAACATTTTTATTGATAAGGAGAGAACAACATTTTGACCTTCCTAGGTCATCTTCAGGTTTCTTAACCAGCCATTCTGAGATACAAAAATGTCACCTGCTCCATTTAGAACTTGTGATGTAGTCTAAGTTTCTTTAGTTATCAAATTCACAGGATAATTATAAAGGTGATTACACTATGTAACAAAATTTTTACTTTTTCTTCTTCGTGGGCATAAAGTGTTATTTCCCAATTGCTTATGCCTAAAGTAAATTTAAAAGACCTATTTTACTCTTTAAACTTTACTTTTGTGACCTGGATAATGAAATTTTCAAATTTACCCATTTTCTGGAACATTCCAGGTAGATTCAGTGCTGAGTAGCTGTTAGAGAATTTTCTTCAACTTTCTAGAATGTTGTAGAAGCCTAAAAGCTGTGCTGCTCCATAACGGGAATAAGGATCCATTTCTTCCCCTGGCTCATTCGGTGCACCTCCAAGAGGATTATAAGAGCAGTAAGACCTTGGTAGAAGTCTTGAAGTATGATGAGTATGGTGGGAGGTTATCGGAGACTTCAAAATGGTGACATTCCTGATGGGTCTTCAAGGAGGCTTTTCCAAGTTTCCCTATATCTATGCCTTTAAGAAAACAGGAACACAGCAGTGCACTGCAACAGGAAGCACTGGCCACAATAGACAGAGTTCTCTTTGGGGGAGGCACAATGTCAAGTCTGAACCACTAGTGGATTTCCGGAAGGTGTTGTTCCCACCATTGTACTTAAATTGGGTTTTATGAAACAGCCTTTAAATACCTTCAAGACTTCTTCCTTCCTAAGCTGTCAGAAGCAAAGGTCAAAGCCGGTTTCTTCAATGGACCACAAATAAAAAATATTTTGGAGTACACGAAATTCCCCAAAAAGCTCAATATGAAGTAAAAAAAGCATGGGGCAGCTTTGTCGCAGTGGTTCAGGGCTTCTTGGGCAATCACAAGGCCAAAAATTATGTGGAACAGGTTGAGGCTCTGGTGAAGAACTAAGGCAAAATGGGCTGCAGGATGTACCTGGAAGTCCGTATCCTTGATGCTCATCTTGGTGAATTCAAGGAGAACATATGAACATACTCAGAGGAGCAAGACAAAAGTTTCCACCAAGATATACTGGACTTTGAACGCTGCTAACAAATCTCAAAATCTACTCACTTCTAAACATTTTTGCATAACTTTAGTGTAAATACATGTAAATCTTAATTCATATGTCATTTTATTCAGACCTTATGTAAATGAAAATTTGCCCGTTTTTACACAGAAAATAAGTTAATTTCTAAATTTCATTATCCAGGTCACAAAAAAAAGTTTGAAAGGAATAATGGTAATTTTTTGTACTTTTACAACATAAACAATTATGAAATAACACATACTGTCCAGGAACAAAATTTTTATTACATAATGTGATTATATCTTTAAAAACTCATAATCTAGGGAAAGCTAAATTTTATCAAAGGAACCATGAGAACTGAATGTCTTATCAGTGTAAGTTTGAACAGGATACATTATCTTAGCAGTATTCTGCAGATTGACATGTATTTTATGTACATAATTGAACTGGTGTTGTTAAAAATAGAGAGACAGAAGAAAAAATGAAATCAGAACTGCTCTGGGAGAAAAGTGATTTTACTATACGGTATTATATGGCTTTCAAACAAAACCATGTAACACATCCATACTTTCTTCAGTAATACCTCTGATCTTAATGCAACAGCGAGTTGCAGAGCGAGTCTGAATTTTCTGACTTTGATTGACGTTTAAGACACTGGACACAATCAAACAATATTTGACTCTCAAAAACAATAAATGTTTGTATGGACTAAAGAAAGTTCCTTTGTTGAAAAGATCTCCCCCCTCTTTATTGTGAAAATAATAGATTGAGAAAAGCATGCATGTTATTATATACAGGAAACAAACTAGTCTCCCCATACCACTTGTGTTACCCACATAATTTTTTTTTATCACTTTCACTGCCAGATAAGGGAGATTTTTTTGGTTTATTTTTGCATGATAGGTCACCTAACCTTTCAGTGGAAAACACTTCTAATTATCTTTATATTGTATAAAATATTTAAAGAAATATGTCTCACAAGAAGACAGCAGTGATACATCAGGTGAATGACCAAGAACTGTAGGTAACTAGGTCAAAAGAAAGTTAAAACTACATACACCAGAATAAATGAAAACGTTGAAAAATTTCTATTTTAAAACATATGATAAGCCTGCATATCACAAGAGAAAATTAAACACACACACACAGGTAAATATGAATACAAGTAAAATGGAAAGATGTTTGTTTGTTTTTGAATTTCGTGCAAAGCTACACGAGCGCTATCTGCGCTAGCCGTCCATAATTTAGCAGTGTAAAACTAGGCAGCTAGGGACCCACAGCCAACTCTTGGGCTAGTCTTTTTACCAACGAATAGTGGGATTGCCCATCACTTTATAATGCCCCCACGGCTGAAAGGGCGAGCATATTTGGTGTGAATGAAATCAAACACGCGACCATCAGATTACAAATCGAATGCCATAACCACCTAGCCATGAACCTAAGGCAGGCCATACATTATACGGGATGGTGATCCATAAGGGTATTGTTAGTAACTGTTAGTAACTTTACACAGTTTTATAATTTCCCTATTTTGTAAATGCTGATGACGAGCAGTCTTCAGTTCTTACATCTAAAAAATGAAATATACTAAATGTACAAAGTCTAACAGGAAACAATGTTCTTAAAATCAGTCTTACTATCGTTAAACTTTGCTATTTTACTACTGTTACGTTTTCACAGTCTTAATTGCTTTTAGGCAAAACTAATAAACAGTTTATGTAATGATATAAATATAGTTATTAACATATATGTGTCATACCTATTTTTATAACCTTCTTGTACACACATGTGCATTAATGCAATCCTTGATCAGTAATGTGAACATAATATCTTTAGATGCAGTTCAACTACAAAACTGTTCCAAACAGATATCATAAAATTAACTAGTTTCCATAGAAATCAACAGTTACTAATTTATTTAATGTAGTAATACCCCAGAATGTTTTTATTTTTTCATAAATATAAAACTTTTGCTTATTATGGAACCACTTTCATACACTTCTGAGACTGCGTATCACATTTCTGTACAAATGTTTTCCTTACTTGCATAGAAACTACCTTTAGTAACACAAAATAAAAACACTTGCACTTCTTTAGAACTAACTGTTGTAAAAAAACAACAGAAACACTCATCTTCATAGAAACTAACTGTGGTAACAGTAAATGAGAAAAATAAACACTTTCCCTCTTGTAAACTAAGTTTAGTAACACAAACTAAGATATTGTCTTCTTAGAAACTAACTGTAGTAATATAAAACAAAATCACTTGTTCATTATAGAAAATAACTGTTGTAACACAGAACAAAAATAGGAAAAATAACTTTCCTTCTTAGCACACTTGTGATATGAAATTATTTATATAGAACTGAGTTTTAAAGATTTTACAGCAAATTGTTCGGTTGTTGTTGTTTTGAATTAAACACAAAGCTACACAATAGGCTATCTGTGCTCTGCCCACTACAGGTATCGAAACCCAGCTTTTCGCAAGGTATGTTTGCAGACATACCACTGAGCCACTGGGCGGACAAATTGTTTGGAAAGTAATCTAACCACCACATTATTTAAATTGTAGAACCAGCCTCTTGAAAATAAGGTTTTTATCTCTGGGACAACAATACTTCTTTATCCTTGGTTTCAACTATGAATGGTGATTTTTGATTTTTAACATAAAATATTCTTGATGCTGAGGTATTTTTATTTTATTTCACAAAGTTTCAAAATGACTTGCACAAGTTTGACTCAACCAATCAGAAGAAAGTGAGAATAGTTATCAGGTTGTAAACAGAAACAAAGAAAAATGTAGCTGTTTATTATTAGAATAATAACAAAAGATAATGCAAGTAAAACATATATGGAATTACTCTCAAAGCAAGTAATTATGAGGGGTATCTTTAATAGTGGGATACCGTTGTGTAGAAATTTGTTCTTTTTCTGGTTATTTATATGACAAGCTACACTTTGTCCACCAATATGACATATATGTATCTAACATTCTTAAATCATGATTCTTTAACTATTTAGTGTTTGACATATATGTATCTAACATTCTTAAATCATGATTCTTTAACTATTTAGTGTTTGACATTTCTAATTGTTTCTAACTTCGTGTTTATAGCTCGATAGCTAAGATTTATGTTTTTACATAAAGAATGTTTGACACAGCGTTGAAGGTCAAATCAACGAATGCAGTTGTTTATAGTTATAATTAGATATTTGACTGCTGTTGTGTTAGGTATCGTCGTTTTGTAAACCGTTATCCATTGTAGTGGTTTAGGTGAGAACAATATGTGTATGTGTGTGTTTGTGTTATCACAACCAGTATTTGTTGAAACGTCTGTAAAATTTCACACTTCTCCTTCCAAGTAAGAACTTTCACAGAAAGTGTTGTGCAGAAACCGGTCACTTAATGTTGAAACAGAATAAGATGAACGTGAAAATGTAATAAATGCTTGAAAATTACGGAGTTTTAGACCAGAGCAAATGTCTCAGTTTCTAAACATGGGAAAAGAACAGCTAGTTACGTATGTATCAATTTATTATTTAGCTTACAATAGAGAGAAAAAAACTGATAAGCTGAAATCATTTCATAAAATATCCATGACTAGAGACTTGTTATACAACATTATTTACACTTTTTTATTATATATTTGTTTCGTCTGATGAGATATAAATATATTTATCTGAGTATCCAAGAACTGAAATAATTTTGACTGTATTTTGATACACTTGAATGTCATTGTGTTAAAAGTTTTTGAAATTGTGATTTCATGATTTCCAAATTTGAAGAGCAATTTTGTTGTTTGAAAATGTTTTCGTGTTTTATATCTATTAAAGTTTATTTTTCAAATATATAAAAAACAAACTGTTCTTTCAAAGTTTATGAACACTAAAAGTGAGTGTATTTATTAGAAGATTAATTTTTGTTGTAGTTTTGTGTCCCTGGTGTTTCAGTATGAGATAGAAACTCATTCCTCTGACACTTTTATGAATTTGATAAACGTTTTTCTCCAGACAATCTATGTAATTTGAAGTCCTAAGTTTCATTTTTAATAAATAATAATAATAATGATTCATCTGAAAGTTAAGGTTCTTACGTCAAGTTTGTAAGATGATAACTTTTCAATGTTTTGTGATCTTATAAAATGCATTCTACTCAGTATATTCGTGTTCACTGTTCAGTGATAATGTTTGTGAAAAATCACTTTTGTAACAACCAGAAGTTTTTTTGATTAGATATTTTAAACAGCACATCCTTCGTGTACACGTTAATGATATATTTTCTGTAGTTCACACGATAAACTTGGGACAACCTGTTAAAGAAACACCATAACAACTGATCAAAAAATCACATAATGCTTGCACTCTGTGACACATGTTGAAACTAATTACTATATATATATATATTTTTATTGAGATACACTTGTTTTTTCCTACATTGAAATTTTAGTGTGTGATTTGTGGCATGGCATGGATGCTGCGTCTCTGGTTATCGCAGAAAAGTATATAAATGCCTTCAATATTTTAGCTAAAACAAGAAATACATTGTTACTTCCAATTAACATAGGAGATATATCAAGTATGGTTATTCAAGTAAGTAAATGGATTTTATTACTTAGAGTGTTTTTATCAAAATCTTGTCTGCCAAATATATCTCTCTCTCAGAACTTGTACCATGTGTGTTATTTGCGTAAAGAAAATACAACTGGACCCACAATAAAAATATATATTAAAGTCCATGAAGTAATTTAATTTCTCAGATATTTGAGTGTTTCAAGTTTTATTAGAATGTGGATTGTAGAGCATAAACTACACTAAAATAATAGTTTTACGTTGTTTTTTACAGCCCGGTTCTTGACAAAAATGTAATTTTGTGAACATTTTGTCTTGCAAAGACAAGAAATTAAAATCATAAGTAAAAATTAATAATGCATTATAATAGAGCAAATTTTAAATTGAATAATTTATTTATCTTTTTGAGATTTTGAAACAGTTTTTGTAAATGGTCAAAGTGTTACAAAACAGTTACATTGGAAAAGTCAAAACGTGCAGTAATTATCTATTTCTGTTGAATTTCTCTCACATGAAATAAAAGTTATGTAGTTATATGTTTTTTCTCAATAAAATGGCAAAAGATTATACTGAATTATTTATTCAAGTTTCTAGTTTTCAATTAATCTTAATAAATGCCAATAGCAAAATGTTCTCCATTTCTTTATAGTATAAAATTTTCAAGTAAACTTGGTCGTAAGTCACAAGTGTCTTACTGATGGTTATCACTATAAACACAGTCTCACTGATGGTTGTCACTAGAAACACTGTCTCACTGACGGTTATCAATAGAAACATTGTCTCACTGATGGTTATCACTATAAACACAGTCTCACTGATGGTTATCACTAGAAACACAGTCTCACTGATGATTGTCACTAGAAACACAGTCTCACTGATGATTGTCACTAGAAACACAGTCTCACTGATGATTGTCACTACAAACACAGTCTCACTGATGATTGTCACGAGAAACACAGTCTCACTGATAATTGTCACTAGAAACACAGTCTCACTGATGATTGTCACTACAAACACAGTCTCACTGATGATTGTCACTAGAAACACAGTCTCACTGATGATTGTCACTAGAAACACAGTCTCACTGATGATTGTCACTAGAAACACAGTCTCACTGATGGTTGTCACTAGAAACACAGTCTCACTGATGATTGTCACTAGAAACACAGTCTCACTGATGATTGTCACGAGAAACACAGTCTCACTGATGATTGTCACTAGAAACACAGTCTCATTGATGGTTATCACTAGAAACACAGTCTCACTGATGGTTGTCAACAGAAACACAGTCTCACTTATGGTGATTCGGTTTAGCTGTAGTTTTGTATTAAATGTTGGAGATGGACAAAACAGTTTTGCTCTGTGGTTTTCTGAGCTTTATTTTGTCTCCAGTCAGTTTACTATTCGTTTGTTGTTTAAATGTAACGCTACTAAAATACCTTGAAAAACGAGTCATACGTTTTTATTTTTCTTGGAGATATTGATATATCAGTTTCTTCAATCATTATTTCTTCATTCAAAATCTCGCCATAAACTTTTGTATCGAACTTCATCCAAGATTCATTGTCTGTGTCTGAAGTCATTTCAATTGCGATATTTTCTTTAGATCGATAGGGTAAACTTTGTTATTATGCATACCACGAAGGATGTTATTAAAAAATGTCGATAAACGATTCATTCTTTTCATTTTCTTCCATGTTACAGGTTTCTGAGTTTGAAGGTTCGTTCGTCCACGGAATCTCAAACCAATAGCTTTGTTTCTTGTGTTCGGCTTTGCATTGACAATGTCGATTTTTTGTTGGAAAATTCTTTTTTGGAACTGTTGGTCTTTTCTACAGATTAAAGGTAAAAATAAGTAACATAAATGAAAAGCTGATAATCGTGATTTGTTACAGTGATATGTGTAATTGTTTTTTACTCTTAACTTTTCGGTGGTAAAATATACAATTATCTCGCATGTTATGCCACATATATATTATATATAACTAACATTTTGCTGTTTATTAATATTCACTGATCTGTTCAGATTTACTTGTGAAAATATAAGAAAAGAATTGCAAATAAGAATGTGAAAATTGATTTCTGGAAACACAGTCTAACTTATGGTTATAACAAAAAATACCGTCTCAGTGATGGTTGTCACAAGAAACACTATCTCACTGATGCTTCTCACTAGAAGTACAGTCTCAGTGATGGTTGTCACTAGAAACACCGTCTCACTGATGGTTGTCACTAGAAACACAGTCTCACTGATGGTTGTCACTAGAAACACAGTCTCACTGATGATTGTCACAAGAGACACAGTCTCACTGATGGTTATCACTAGAAACACAGTCTCACTGATGGTTATCACTAGAAACACAGTCTCACTCATGAATATCACTAGAACACCGTCTCACTGATGGTTGTCACTAGAAACACAGTCTCACTGATGATTGTCACAAGAAACACGGTCTCACTGATGGTTATCACTAGAAACACCGTCTCACTGATGGTTATCACTAGAAACACAGTCTCACTGATGAATATCACTAGAAACACAGTCTCAGTGATGGTTGTCATTAGAAACACAGTCTCACTGATGATTATCACTAGAAACACAGTCTCACTGATTCTTATCACTAGAAACACATTCTCACTTATGGTTATCACTAGAAACACAGTCTCACTGATAATTGTCACTAGAAACACAGTCTCACTGATGATTGTCACTAGAAACACAGTCTCACTGATGGTTGTCATTAGAAACACAGTCTCACTGATGATTGTCACTAGAAACACAGTCTCACTGATGATTGTCACTAGAAACACAGTCTCACTGATGGTTGTCACTAGAAACACAGTCTCACTGATGGTTGTCACTAGAAACACAGTCTCACTGATGGTTTTCACTAGAAACACAGTCTCACTGATGATTGTCACTAGAAACACAGTCTCACTGATGATTGTCACTAGAAACACAGTCTCACTGATGATTGTCACTAGAAACACAGTCTCACTGTTGGTTGTCATTAGAAACAGTCTCACTGATGATTGTCACGAGAAACACAGTCTCACTGATGATTGTCACTAATAACACAGTCTCACTGATGGTTATCACTAGAAACACAGTCTCACTGATGATTGTCACAAGAAACACAGTCTCACTGATTGTTATCACTAAAAACACAGTCTCACTGATGATTGTGACTAGAAACACAGTCTCACTGATGATTGTCACTAGAAACACAGTCTCACTGATGGTTATCACTAGAAACACCGTCTCACTGATGGTTATCACTAGAAACACAGTCTCACTGATGATTATCACTAGAAACACAGTCTCCCTGATTGTCATCACTAGAAACACAGTCTCACTGATTGTTATCACTAGAAACACAGTCTCACTGATTGTTATTACTAGAAACACAGTCTCACTGATTGTTATAACTAGAAACAGTCTCACTGATTGTTATCACTAGAAACACAGTCTCACTGATTGTTATCACTAGAAACACAGTCTCACTGATGATTGTCACAAGAAACACAGTCTCACTGATTGTTATCACTAGAAACACAGTCTCACTGATTGTTATCACTAGAAACACAGTCTTACTGATTGTTATCACTAGAAACACAGTCTCTCTGATTGTTATCACTAGAAACACAGTCTCACTGATTGTTATCACTACAAACACAGTCTGACTCATGGTTGTCACTAGAAACACAGTCTCACTGATGATTGTCACTAGAAACACAGTATCACTGATTCTTATCACTAGAAACACAGTCTCACTGATTCTTATCACTAGAACACAGTCTCACTGATTGTTATTACTAGAAACACAGTCTCAGTGATGGTTGTCACTAGAAACACAGTCTCACTGATCATTGTCACAAGAAACACGGTCTCACTGATGGTTATCACTAGAAACATAGTCTCACTTATGGTTATCACTAGAAACACAGTCTCACTGATGGTTGAAATTAGAAACACAGTCTCACTGATTCTTATCATTAGAAACACAGTCTCACTGATTGTTATTACTAGAAACACAGTCTCACTGATGGTTGTCACTAGAAACACAGTCTCAGTGATGGTTGTCATTAGAAACACAGTCTCACTGATGATTGTCACTAAAAACACAGTCTCACTGATGATTGTCACTAGAAAGACCGTCTCACTGATGATTGTCAATAGGAACACTTTCTTACTGATGATTGTCACTAGAAACAGTCTCACTGATGGTTATCACTAGAAGCACAGTCTCACTGATGATTGTCACGAGAAACACAGTCTCACTGATAATTGTCACTAGAAACACTATCTTACTGATGATTGTCACCAGAAACACAGTCTCACTGATGGTTGTCATTAGAAACACAGTTTCACTGATGATTGTCACGAGAAACATAGTCTCACTGATGATTGTCACTAGAAACACAGTCTCACTGATGATTGTCACTAGAAACACAGTCTCACTGATGATTGTCACTAGAAACACAGTCTCACTGATGATTGTCACTAGAAACACAGTCTCACTGATGGTTATCACAAGAAACACAGTCTCACTGATGGTTATCACAAGAAACACAGTCTCATTGATGGTTATCACTAGAAACACAGTCTCACTGATGGTTATCACTAGAAACACAGTCTCACTGATGATTGTCACTAGAAACACAGTCTCACTGATGGTTGTCAACAGAAACACAGTCTCACTTATGGTGATTCGGTATAGCTGTAGTTTTGTATTAAATGTTGGAGATGGACAAAACAGTTTTGCTCTGTGGTTTTCTGAGCTTTATTTTGTCTCCAGTCAGTTTACTATTCGTTTGTTGTTTAAATGTAATGTTACTAAAATACCTTGAAAAACGAGTCATACTTTTTATTTTTTCTTGGAGATATTGATATATCAGTTTCTTCAATCATTATTTCTTCATTCAAAATCTCGCCATAAACTTTTGTATCGAACTTCATCCAAGATTCATTGTCTGTGTCTGAAGTCATTTCAATTGCGTATTTTCTTTAGATCGAATAGGGTAAACTTTGTTATTATGCATACCACGAAGGATGTTATTAAAAAATGTCGATAAACGATTCATTCTTTTCATTTTCTTCCATGTTACAGGTTTCTGAGTTTGAAGGTTCGTTCGTCCACGGAATCTCAAACCAATAGCTTTGTTTCTTGTGTTCGGCTTTGCATTGACAATGTCGATTTTTTGTTGGAAAATTCTTTTTTGGAACTGTTGGTCTTTTCTACAGATTAAAGGTAAAAATAAGTAACATAAATGAAAAGCTGATAATCGTGATTTGTTACAGTGATATGTGTAATTGTTTTTTACTCTTAACTTTTCGGTGGTAAAATATACAATTATCTCGCATGTTATGCCACATATATATTATATATAACTAACATTTTGCTGTTTATTAATATTCACTGATCTGTTCAGATTTACTTGTGAAAAAATAAGAAAAGAATTGCAAATAAGAATGTGAAAATTGATTTCTGGAAACACAGTCTAACTTATGGTTATAACAAAAAATACCGTCTCAGTGATGGTTGTCACAAGAAACACTATCTCACTGATGCTTCTCACTAGAAAGTACAGTCTCAGTGATGGTTGTCACTAGAAACACAGTCTCACTGATGGTTGTCACTAGAAACACAGTCTCACTGATGGTTGTCACTAGAAACACAGTCTCACTGATGATTGTCACAAGAAACACAGTCTCACTGATGGTTATCACTAGAAACACAGTCTCACTGATGGTTATCACTAGAAACACAGTCTCACTCATGAATATCACTAGAACACCGTCTCACTGATGGTTGTCACTAGAAACACAGTCTCACTGATGATTGTCACAAGAAACACGGTCTCACTGATGGTTATCACTAGAAACACCGTCTCACTGATGGTTATCACTAGAAACACAGTCTCACTGATGAATATCACTAGAAACACAGTCTCAGTGATGGTTGTCATTAGAAACACAGTCTCACTGATGATTATCACTAGAAACACAGTCTCACTGATTCTTATCACTAGAAACACATTCTCACTTATGGTTATCACTAGAAACACAGTCTCACTGATAATTGTCACTAGAAACACAGTCTCACTGATGATTGTCACTAGAAACACAGTCTCACTGATGGTTGTGATTAGAAACACAGTCTCACTGATGATTGTCACTAGAAACACAGTCTCACTGATGATTGTCACCAGAAACACAGTCTCACTGATGGTTGTCATTAGAAACACAGTCTCAGTGATGGTTGTCACTAGAAACACTGTCTCACTGATGGTTGTCACTAGAAACACAGTCTCACTGATGACTGTCACTAGAAACACAGTCTCACTGATGATTGTCACTAGAAACACAGTCTCACTGATGATTGTCACTAGAAACACAGTCTCACTGTTGGTTGTCATTAGAAACAGTCTCACTGATGATTGTCACGAGAAACACAGTCTCACTGATGATTGTCACTAATAACACAGTCTCACTGATGGTTATCACTAGAAACACAGTCTCACTGATGATTGTCACAAGAAACACAGTCTCACTGATTGTTATCACTAAAAACACAGTCTCACTGATGATTGTGACTAGAAACACAGTCTCACTGATGATTGTCACTAGAAACACAGTCTCACTGATGGTTATCACTAGAAACACCGTCTCACTGATGGTTATCACTAGAAACACAGTCTCACTGATGATTATCACTAGAAACACAGTCTCCCTGATTGTCATCACTAGAAACACAGTCTCACTGATTGTTATCACTAGAAACACAGTCTCACTGATTGTTATTACTAGAAACACAGTCTCACTGATTGTTATCACTAGAAACAGTCTCACTGATTGTTATCACTAGAAACACAGTCTCACTGATTGTTATCACTAGAAACACAGTCTCACTGATGATTGTCACAAGAAACACAGTCTCACTGATTGTTATCACTAGAAACACAGTCTCACTGATTGTTATCACTAGAAACACAGTCTCACTGATTGTTATCACTAGAAACACAGTCTCTCTGATTGTTATCACTAGAAACACAGTCTCACTGATTGTTATCACTACAAACACAGTCTGACTGATGGTTGTCACTAGAAACACAGTCTCACTGATGATTGTCACTAGAAACACAGTATCACTGATTCTTATCACTAGAAACACAGTCTCACTGATTCTTATCACTAGAACACAGTCTCACTGATTGTTATTACTAGAAACACAGTCTCAGTGATGGTTGTCACTAGAAACACAGTCTCACTGATCATTGTCACAAGAAACACGGTCTCACTGATGGTTATCACTAGAAACATAGTCTCACTTATGGTTATCACTAGAAACACAGTCTCACTGATCATTGTCACAAGAAACACGGTCTCACTGATGGTTATCACTAGAAACATAGTCTCACTTATGGTTATCACTAGAAACACAGTCTCACTGATGGTTGAAATTAGAAACACAGTCTCACTGATTCTTATCACTAGAAACACAGTCTCACTGATTGTTATTACTAGAAACACAGTCTCACTGATGGTTGTCACTAGAAACACAGTCTCAGTGATGGTTGTCATTAGAAACACAGTCTCACTGATGATTGTCACTAAAAACACAGTCTCACTGATGATTGTCACTAGAAACACAGTCTCACTGATGATTGTCAATAGGAACACTTTCTTACTGATGATTGTCACTAGAAACAGTCTCACTGATGGTTATCACTAGAAGCACAGTCTCACTGATGATTGTCACTAGAAACACAGTCTCACTGATAATTGTCACTAGAAACACTATCTTACTGATGATTGTCACTAGAAACACAGTCTCACTGATGATTGTCACTGTCATCACTAGAAACACAGTCTCACTGATGATTGTCACTAGAAACACAGTCTCATGGTTGTCATTAGAAAAACACAGTTTCACTGATGATTGTTGTCATTGTCACTAGAAACACAGTCTCACTGATGATTGTCACTAGAAACACAGTCTCACTGATGATTGTCACTAGAAACACAGTCTCACTGATGATTGTCACTAGAAACACAGTCTCACTGATGATTGTGATGATTGTCACTAGAAACACAGTCTCACTGATGGTTATCACAAGAAACACAGTCTCACTGATGGTTATCACAAGAAACACAGTCTCATTGATGGTTATCACTAGAAACACAGTCTCACTAATGGTTATCACTAGAAACACAGTCTCACTGATGATTGTCACTAGAAACACAGTCTCACTGATGGTTGTCAACAGAAACACAGTCTCACTGATGGTGATTCGGTTTAGCTGTAGTTTTGTATTAAATGTTGGAGATGGACAAAACAGTTTTGCTCTGTGGTTTTCTGAGCTTTATTTTGTCTCCAGTCAGTTTACTATTCGTTTGTTGTTTAAATGTAATGTTACTAAAATACCTTGAAAAACGAGTCATACTTTTTATTTTTTCTTGGAGATATTGATATATCAGTTTCTTCAATCATTATTTCTTCATTCAAAATCTCGCCATAAACTTTTGTATCGAACTTCATCCAAGATTCATTGTCTGTGTCTGAAGTCATTTCAATTGCGATATTTTCTTTAGATCGAATAGGGTAAACTTTGTTATTATGCATACCACGAAGGATGTTATTAAAAAATGTCAATAAACGATTCATTCTTTTCATTTTCTTCCATGTTACAGGTTTCTGAGTTTGAAGGTTCGTTCGTCCACGGAATCTCAAACCAATAGCTTTGTTTCTTGTGTTCGGCTTTGCATTGACAATGTCGATTTTTTGTTGGAAAATTCTTTTTTGGAACTGTTGGTCTTTTCTACAGATTAAAGGTAAAAATAAGTAACATAAATGAAAAGCTGATAATCGTTATTTGTTACAGTGATATGTGTAATTGTTTTTTACTCTTAACTTTTCGGTGGTAAAATATACAGTTATCTCACATGTTATGCCACATATATATTAATAACTAACATTTTGCTGTTTCTTAATATTCACTGATCTGTTCAGATTTTCTTGTGAAAAAATAAGAAAAGAATTGCAAATAAGAATGTGAAAATTGATTTCTGGAAACACAGTCTAACTTATGGTTATCACAAAAAACACAGTCTCACTGATGGTTGTCACAAGAAACACTATCTCACTGATGCTTCTCACTAGAAGTACAGTCTCAGTGATGGTTGTCACTAGAAACACAGTCTCACTGATGGTTGTCACTAGAAACACAGTCTCACTGATGGTTGTCACTAGAAACACAGTCTCACTGATGATTGTCACAAGAGACACGGTCTCACTGATGGTTATCACTAGAAACACAGTCTCACTCATGAATATCACTAGAACACCGTCTCACTGATGGTTGTCACTAGAAACACAGTCTCACTGATGATTGTCACAAGAAACACAGTCTCACTGATGGTTATCACTAGAAACACAGTCTCACTGATGGTTATCACTAGAAACACAGTCTCACTGATGAATATCACTAGAAACACAGTCTCACTGATGGTTGTCATTAGAAACACAGTCTCACTGATGATTATCACTAGAAACACAGTCTCACTGATTCTTATCACTAGAAACACATTCTCACTTATGGTTATCACTAGAAACACAGTCTCACTGATAATTGTCACTAGAAACACAGTCTCACTGATTCTTATCACTAGAAACACATTCTCACTTATGGTTATCACTAGAAACACAGTCTCACTGATGATTGTCACTAGAAACACAGTCTCACTGATGGTTGTGATTAGAAACACAGTCTCACTGATGATTGTCACTAGAAACACAGTCTCTCTGATGATTGTCACTAGAAACACAGTCTCACTGATGGTTGTCACTAGAAACACAGTCTCAGTGATGGTTGTCACTAGAAACACTGTCTCACTGATGGTTGTCACTAGAAACACAGTCTCACTGATGACTGTCACTAGAAACACAGTCTCACTGATGATTGTCACTAGAAACACAGTCTCACTGATGATTATCACTAGAAACACAGTCTCACTGTTGGTTGTCATTAGAAACAGTCTCACTGATGATTGTCACGAGAAACACAGTGTAACTGATGGTTGTCATTAGAAACACAATCTCTCTGATGATTGTCACTAGAAACACAGTCTCACTGATGATTGTCATTAGAAACACAGTCTCACTGATGATTGTCACTAGAAGCACAGTCTCACTGATGTTTGTCACTAGAAACACCGTCTCATTGATGGTTTTCACTATAAACACAGTGTAACTGATGGTTATCACTAGAAATACAGTTTCACTGATTGTTATCTCTAGAAACACAGTCTCACTGATGAATATCACTAGAAACACAGTCTCACTGATGAATATCGCTAGAAACACAGTCTCACTGATGGTTGTCACTAAAAACACAGAATAACTGTAGGTTGTCATTAAAACACAGTCTCACTGATCATTGTCAATAGAAACACCGTGTGACTGATGATTGTCACTAGAAACACAGTCTCACTGATGATTGTTACTAGAAACACAGTCTCACTGATGGTTATCACTAGAAATACAGTTTCACTGATGGTTATCACTAGAAACACAGTCTCACTTGTTTTTATCACTAGAAACACAGTCTCACTGATTGTTCTCACTAGAAACACAGTCTCACTGATTGTTGTCACTAGAAACACAGTCTCACTGATGGTTATCTCTAGAAACACAGTCTCACTGATTGTTATCACTAGAAACACAGTCTCACTGATTGTTGTCACTAGAAACACAGTCTCACTGATGGTTGTCACTAGAAACACAGTCTCACTGATGGTTGTCACTAGAAACACAGTCTCACTGATGATTGTCACTAGAAACACAGTCTCACTGATGATTGTCACTAGAAACACAGTCTCACTGATGATTGTCACTAGAAACACAGTCTCACTGATGATTGTCACTAGAAACACAGTCTCACTGATGGTTATCACTAGAAACACAGTCTCACTGATGGTTGTCACTAGAAACACAGTCTCACTGATGGTTATCACTAGAAACACAGTCTCACTGATTGTTATCACTAGAAACACAGTCTCACTGATGGTTGTCACTAGAAACACAGTCTCACTGATGGTTGTCACTAGAAACACAGTCTCACTGATGGTTGTCACTAGAAACACAGTCTCACTGATGGTTATCACTAGAAACACAGTCTCACTGATTGTTATCACTAGAAACACAGTCTCACTGATGGTTGTCAATAGAAACACAGTCTCACTGATGGTTGTCACTAGAAACACAGTCTCTCTGATGGTTGTCACTAGAAACACCGTCTCTCTGATGGTTGTCACTAGAAACACCGTCTCTCTGATGGTTGTCACTAGAAACACCGTCTCTCTGATGGTTGTCACTAGAAACACCGTCTCTCTGATGGTTGTCACTAGAAACACCGTCTCTCTGATGGTTGTCACTAGAAACACAGTCTCTCTGATGGTTGTCACTAGAAACACCGTCTCTCTGATGGTTGTCACTAGAAACACCGTCTCTCTGATGGTTGTCACTAGAAACACCGTCTCTCTGATGGTTGTCACTAGAAACACCGTCTCTCTGATGGTTGTCACTAGAAACACAGTTTCACTGATGGTTGTCACTAGAAACACAGGTAGTGAGGCCAACTGTCTTTTGAAAGCCAGTTCTGGATAAGCAGCTAAACCCTAAAGAAAAATGAAACAAAATGAAGCATGACGTCATAGCTGAAACTGGCCCAAATTTGAAACTTTGTGATGCAATTAGATGCAGTATCAGTTGTTACAATTTCAATGTATCTTTATATGAAGTATAATTATATTTGTAACAATTAGTATTGTTATGTTAGTCTAGATATGTTGTAGTTTAATAAGATAAGCTTGGTACCAATGAGTTTTGTGACATCATACACGTGTGATGTCATGTTTTATTTCGTTCAAGAGATTTAGACGCAGATAAAGTAATTATGTTAACCCTAATGGAGGATACATTTTAAGTAGTTTAAATATTAATGAGGGAGTCTTCAAAATAACTTGTTGTATTTGTAACTCTATGAGCTAATTTTTTATTTTTTTGTCATCAGCTGTACATCAATGGATAGAATGTACTCTATTGAAGGCGAGAAAGTGAGAGATGGCATAGAAAATGTTTGGCATGCTTTTCACTGGGCAGTCAGTGTTGTAGGCCTCTATGTTACACAAGGTGATATCATCTGGGAAGTGTACAGGGAGTTTGATGATACCTTTCTTGGTACTCGACAAGTAAGTGTATAAACTTTGTACACAAAAGATCTAGTGTTATAAACAGTTTATTACATCCATTATTGCTTGCTTAAATGCTATAAAGCTCTCCAGGATGATAAGAAAAACAAGGTCACGTTGGGTTCACATTGCCATAAGTTCTTGCCAGTTGAGATGTGTAATAATGAATTATGAATTCTATACACAACTTTGCAGTATATGTTGACTTCTGGCAATGTTAATTTCCGAATTGTAAATATGTTCTCATAACAGTTTTATGTTTGTATACTTACACTTGTATCATTCTTTAGTTTCTTTCATGTTTGAAATTATTCATTCTAATTTTTATTTTCAGGTAAGTTTTATAGTTATGCAATGAACCCATGTGTGTGTATAGTCTTTATTTACAATAAAAAATGAAAAGTAATTTATTATGTAACATTAACAATTATTTAAACTAGTATTCAAACATTCCAACATCTCTATACTATAGTTGTATCTATAGGGTTGTCAAATGATAACTTTTTGTGAACAGTATTGTCAGTGGATATTTATACTAACTGTTAATTGTAATGTGATATAAATAATGAGTAACATTTTTGTGAAAACTGTAATCAGGTGTTTTTAAATGATTAGGTTTTATTCCATTGTTACCATATAGATATGAAAGTCAGTTTTAAATAACACACTAGTTATTTATTTTCAGCTAACACTGATTACATAGTTTAGTGTACAGTAAAAGTTAACAAAATAGATAGTACAGGTAATTACAGTAAAACTATAACATAATAGAGGCACTTAGTCATCACCATCCACCAACCACTCTTTCTCAAATGAATCGTAAGACTGATCCTAACAATATTCTCCCTCCCCCCACATATATCACAAACGGTGAGCATGTTTGATGAAGTAAAAGTTGGATCAAGAATTTCGAACATAACATAAAATTTACTGAAAAAGTTCAAAGTGTACTGTACTAACCTTAGAATCGTTAAAAACCAGTGTTGGTTACACAGATGTACTAAACAAGTGGAACCAATGGAACGAAGACAAATTGTTCAGTGTAAACATGTCCAAAATTTGGGCTGAATTGATTGACTAACAGCATTCATTCCCAGTTTCATCCTGCCGACCAGATTGTTAACCTATGTATTTCTAGCATAAATAATCAGTGTAAAACAGTTCTAGCTAAAGGTCTTCAGTTCTCTCTTCCACCACGTAAATTCTATGTACCTAACTTAGTTTACACTTTTAAATCACAATACAGGTACCTAAAGGACCTTCTTGTTAAAGATAAAATAACTCTTTATCGACTCAGTAACTTTTCTCATGACGAAAATAAAGAAATCTGCCTCTTCTACTTCTTATGATTTTATCTCTAATGTTCGTCCTTACCGTTTAAACCCTGAATAAATCTTTTAAAAGAACTATCATTAAATAAAATATTTGTTACATCGACCGACAATATCATTATTATTCTTAACTAAAATAATTATTTAATTAAAATGGTGGTTATTCTTTACAACTCTACCACATTTAAAATCCTTATTAACACCTTTTCATTATCATCCAACGTGAGGAAACATTCCAAAGATACCTGAGGAAACTTAGAAAGAAACATGTCGTAGACATTTGACTGATGATGAGACGACACCGGGTAAACGATCACAGTATATTAATTTGCTATTGTGGGTTATATAGATATAATTATCTCAAAAGCACAGTTAATTAATGATACGAGAACATAGTATAGGCTATCTATTAACAACTGCAGCATTATATTATGCTGAAAATATATATTTTAGTAAATCCAATACAAAGAATTACGTTCCATTTTCTTATCTTACTATTATCTAAAGGACATGGTGTGCATATTTGTATGTATGTGACTGAAATAATAAATACACTGTGTCACTATCTATTAAATAGCACCACAAAAAAAAAATCTATTAAAAATTCCCACCTTGATATCCTAAACTCAGACAATTATGAAAATAACTACGATACGTACGACAAACCTTTGTTTGTCAATGAAAAAAAAAATAAAGTATTGTCCTCGTAACAAGAACATGACTTTCACTAGGACTAAATCTGAAGGTTTGGTTATATCTTTATTGATGTAATTTATATATATAGTTTCAAGGAAAGGAGTTAAAAACACTCTTAGTTTTTCAATAAACGGTACCACACTTAATGGATCAAAAATAATGTTTGCTTAGCACAATCAGAACAGTTTTCTACTACTTTAATTACTGTGAAAAATATTTTTTGTTTGTTTTAGAAAACGGTTCCTTTTTCTCAATTTTTCAGTACGACGCAGCCTAAAACAGCCCAGTGTTTGCTAACCCTAACTGCTGAACCTCTCACAGGTTGCAGAGTAAAGTGAATGTAACAATTTGTCTGACTTTTGTTTCATATTTCAAGAATTTAATTCAGATTTATGGAATGATCGTATGTGAATACAATTAAAATGTTTATACGAAGCTTTTTACCGACAAATTGTCCGTCGAATGTAAGGTGGATAATATTTTGCTGTAAAATTTTGTTCTTCTCAAAATTTGGCTGTTATTTTAATGTCTGGTCTCCATAGTTACTATATGCAACTTTCAGTAATATTGTGGTTTAACATTATTGTTTTCTTTCTTCACAGTTTGTATTGGTTTCAAGTGTAACGATACTCTTGAATCAATTGTTGTAATGAAATGACGTAAGCAAAAGAGAAGAAAAATGGTATAAAAATACAACTGATATGTGAGGGGGTAGCAGTGGGAAAACTCAGAAGATATTGAAAGGTGAGTGATGAAAACGAAATTTTATCCTTTACATTTAGCAAACAAATTGTACCAAGATTATAAATAAAGGGTTGTTTCTCGCGATCACGTGTATGACAACATGTCGGTGTAGATCTCACAGCAACAAGTTTTAGATGTGGCAAGTTTTATTTGTCATCTGTAGATTTGTTCTGTACATACGACTTTAACCTTTTATATATATATTATTTGAAATATAAAAATAGAGAGAACCACAAATGTTTTATGATTAGATTATAGTACACAAATAGATGCTACTGAGAAATGAACATTTAAAGTTGAAAGGTATACACATTTACTAACAGTGATAAAAACAAACTGTAAGATTGTGAGATACTCGTGGTTTTTCAAAATATGCTTCATGGAGCCCTTGAAATCAATTTATTTCTCATTTACTTTCTATGTTTTAAGAAATATAACTAAAATGTAAACATTAATTAATATATATTAATATGCATGTGTATATTATACTGTAACGTACGGTAGCCGAAATAGTTTACTTTTGTTGGCCAATACGTAGTTAAGCCTCCTGCATTTGTGTTTTTGTCTAAACTAAGCTAAATTTAACACTGCATTATATCACATTCAACACTTGACAAATTGAAAAGAAGAGGGTAGTAAATTTTATGAGTAAGTGCCCAAATAACACCATCATACACATATGCTGTGAAATTCCACAGACGTCAAATAGATGAGCAGTAGCTTCAAAACACCTGCGATCTCAGATCCTACAGCGTTTACTGAACCAGTGAAACTTTGAACTATATAATACATATTTTCACACATTTTAATTACAATTTTATTTCCCTTGGAAATTTTGTTTATAAATGTTGTAGGAAACATAAACCGCTTCGTTCACTGGGACTGAACCTGAAAATGTGATTATATCTTCAATGGTGTAATTTGTATAGTTTTAAAGAACTGTGTTTTAAAAGTAAAACTTATTTTTTCGACAAACGATACCACATTTAATAGATAAAAATACAGTTTATATCAGCACAAACCAAACACTTTTCACCTGTAGAACATGCTGTAAAAATAATTTTTTTCTTGTAAAATATTCACTTTTTCTAAATTTTTTAGTGTGACGCTATCTAAACTAGCCTAATGTTTGCTAACCCTAATTACCAACCTTCACACAGGTTGTAAAGTAACGTAAGTGTTACTAGTTGTCTAACTTGTTTTTAACTTCAAGAATTTAATTCAGATACATACAAAGAACGTACGTAAAGATACAATTAAAATATTTATACAAAACGTTATACCTACAAATTGTTCTGGCCGAAGTACCCATGAAATGTAAGGTGAGAAACTTTTAACTATAAAATTTAGTTCTTTCTCCGCACAGTTTGATTCTTACTTTAAGATTTTTCCTCTTAGTTACTCTTTGCAAATATTCAATAATATGCTTTCATTTTATTGTTGTCTTTCTCTGTTTGTATTGGTTAGAAATGAAGCAATACTTGTCAATCAGTTGTTATAAAGATATGACGTAAGCGAAAGAAAACGAAACTAAAGACATATAAAACAGATAAGTTTGAGGTAGCACTGGGAAAAGACAGATGTTCAAAGTTGAGTTATGAAACGAAAATTTATCCTATAAATCTAGTTACCAAATTGTACGTTGAATATAAAGGGTTGTTCCTCCCGATCACTTGTACAACGATTTGTCAGAGTACAGGGTGGTCCGTAAGTCCCTACCCATTCAGGAAACTGGCGTGTGATGAGTTACTGTGAATCTTTAATACCATCCCTTCTCGAGGAAAGGTGATGTTTACGGGCGAGTGTGCAATTTACCGTTCGAGTTGAGCACGAAGTGTTTACTTCTGGGCAAAGGAGAATCCTCATTATTATGAAGAAATTGAATACAACACTCCGTATGTCATGATGTGGGCAGCACCTAATGCGCATCTTGTTATTGGACCTTACCTCTTTGACAGGCCAGTAAACCATACCTTGTATCTAAACATGTCACAACAATGACTTATACAGAAACTCGACGAACTTGTAATCAGAGAGCTGGTTTGGTTTCAACAAGATGGAGCTTCGGCTCATTATGTTCTCACTGTGCGAGATTATCTTAATGACACTTTTCTAGACAAATGGATAAGTCGTGGTTCTGTAACATTTCCAGCACCCATGAAATGGTCTACAAGAAGTTCGGACTTGACAACATCTGATAACTATCTTTGGGGATACATAAAGGACATTGTGTCCAAACAACATTATAATACTAATGATGAGTTTAAGGCAGCTGTTACCGCAGCAGTTGGAACAATAACACCTGCTATGTTGAGGAAAATGTCTCATAGAACATGGCGTCGCATAATGAGGGACACCACACAGATACACTGGATACGTAAGATATATGGATGGGTAGGGACTTGCTGGGCCACCCTGTAAGTAAAAATTGAAATACAACTTGAAAAGTGTTAGTAAAATAAAATATCTATATTAATTAAGTGGAAGTAAACACATTAAAAAACAAATCTGATCCAGAATATTTAATACAAACAAAACAAGGTAGAACAACTTGATTTATGTTTTAAAAAATTCACTCACTATAAAGAATTATTTGGTAAAAATATGTCTTAGATTTTGTAAATAGGTGCTGACTTTCATTCAGTCAAAAAGGCCCACAACAACTAAGTTGATAAATATAAGCTTCACATCGTAATCTTTCTATGAGGCCAAGCGTGTTAAGGCGTGCGACTCATAATCCTAGGATCACGGGTTTGCATCCCCATCGCACCAAACATGCTCTTTCAGCCGCCAAGCCGTTATAATGTTACAATCAATCCCACTATTTGTTGGTAAAAGAGTAACCCAAGAGTTGGCGGTGGATGGTGATGAATAGCTGCCTTCCCTCTAGTCTTACACTACTAAATTAGGCACAGCTAGCACAGATAGCCCTCGAGTAGCTTTGTGTGAAATTCAAAAACAAACAAACAAACATCTTTCCATAAACGTTTTAAGTTTCTGCAATAAATATAAAATGGTAGTTATTTACAAAATCAGTAATTAATCATCTAAGTTGTTATTTAATTAAGCCATGAACAAAGGACTCCTCTTCAAAGAGTTTTTGCAAACAAATGTCAATAAGCTAATACAGTGGAACATTTGTGAATAAATAATTTATATGAAAACTAAACACTAAACAGTCATAACATAGATGTAGATCGTTTAACTCTTTAACAAGTGAAAATGTGTACAGGATGGTAAATTCATTAAATATTAATGGTTTAAGAACAGGTACAAGGAATTTGGTTGTTTTATAACTGTGCGTTCTGATTGCAGAAGGTATAGGGCATAATGAATGACTCTGTTTATGAACCTTAGGTTTTTTGTTTGGTTTGTTTTGAATTTCGTGCAAAGCTACACAAGCACTATCTGCGCTAGCCGTCCATAATTTAGCAGTGTAAGACTAGGCAGCTAGGGACCCACCTCCAACTCTTGAGCTACTCTTTTTACCAACGAATAGTGGGATTGACCCTCACTTTTTAATGCCCCCACAGCTGAAAGGGCGAGCATATTTGGTGTGAATGAAATCAAACACGCGACCATCAGATTAAAAATCGAATGCCGTAACCACCGAGCCATGAACCTTAGGAAGGCCATACATTATACGGTATGGTGATCCATAAGGGTATAGTTAGTAACTGTTAGTAACTTTATACAGTTTTATAATTTCCCTATTTTGTAAATGCTGATACGAGCAGTCTTCAGTTCTTACATCTAAAAATTAAATATACTAAATGTACAAAGTCTAACAGGTAACAATGTTCTTAAAATCAGTCTTACTATAGTTAAACTTTGCTATTTTACTACTGTTACGTTTTCACAGTCTTAATTGCTTTAAGGCAAAACTAATAAGCAGTTTATGTAATGATATAAATATAGTTATTAACATATATGTATCATACCTGTTTTTATAATCTTCTTGTACACACATGTGCATTAATACAATCCATGATCAGTAGTATGAACATAATATCTTTAGATGCAGTTCAACTACAAAACTGTTCCAAATACATATCATAAAATTAACTAGTTTTCAGAGAAATCAACAGTTACTAAATTATTTAATATAGAAATACCCCAGAATGTTTTTATTTTTTCATAAATATAAAACTTTTGCTTATTATGGAACCACTTTCATGCACTTCTGAGACTGTGTATCACATTTCTCTACAAATGTTTTCCTTACTTGCATAGAAACTACCTCTAGTAACACAAAATAAAAACACTTGTACTTCTTTAGAACTAACTGTTGTAAAAAAAAACAGAAATGCTCGTCTTCACAGAAACTAACTTTGGTAACAGTAACTCAAAAAAATAAACACTTTCCCTCTTGTAAACTAAGTTTAGTAACACAAACTAAGATATTATCTTCTTAGAAACTAACTGTAGTAATATAAAACAAAAACACTTGTCCCTTACAGAAGGCCCGGCATGGACAAGCGTGTTAAGGCGTGCGACACGTAATCTCAGGGTCGCGGATTCACATCCCCTTCGTGCCAAACATGCTTGCCCTTTCAGCCGTGGGTGTGTCATAATGTTATGGTCAATCCCACTATTCATTGGTAAAAGAGTAACCCAAGAGTTGGCAGTGGGTGGTGTTGACTAGCTGCCTTCCCTCTAGTCTTTCACTGCTAAATTAGGGACGGCTAGCACAGATAACCCTCGAGTAGCTTTGTGCGAAATTGAAAAACAAAACAAAACAAACCCTAAAAACTTCTTGTGATATGAAATTATTTATATAGAAATGAGTTTTAAAGATTTTACTGCAAATTGTTCAGTTGTTGTTGTTTTGAATTAAACACAAAGCTACACAATGGGCTATCTGTGCTCAGCCCACTACAGGTATCGAAACCCAGCTTTTTGCAAGGTATGTCTGCAGACATACCACAGATCCACTGGGCGGCCAAATTGTTCAGAAAGTAATCTAACCACCACATTATTTAAATTGTAGAACGAGCTTCTTGAAAATAAGGTTTTTATCTCTGGGACAACAATACTTCTTTATCCTTGGTCTCAACTATGAATGTTGATTTTTGATTTTTAACATAAAATATTCTTGATGCTGAGGTATCCACGTTTTTTTTCACAAAGTTTCAAAATGACTTGCACAAGTTTGACTCAACCAATCAGAAGAAAGTGAGAATAGTTATGAGGTTGTAAACAGTAACAAAGAAAAACGTAGCTGTTTATTATTAGAATAATAACAAAAGATAATGCAGGTAAAAACATATATGGAATTACTCTCAAAGCAAGTAATTATGAGGGTTATCTTTAATAGTGGGATACCGTCGTGTAGAAATTTGTTCTTTTTCTGGTTATTTATATGACAAGCTACACTTTGTCCAACAATGTAACATATATGTATGTAACATTCTTAAATCATGATTCTTTAACTATTTAGTGTTTGAAATTTGTAATTGTTTGTAACTTCGTGTTTATAACTCGATAGCTTAGATTTATGTTTTTACATAAAGAATGTTCGACACAGCGTGCTGAAGGTCAAATCAACGAATGCAGTTGTTTATAGTTATAATTAGATATTTGACTGCTCTAGTGTTAGGTATGGTCGGTTTGTAAACCGTCATCCATTGTAGTGGTTTAGGTGAGAACAATATCTATATATTGTTATTGGTGTGTTATCACCACCAATATTTGTTGAAACGTCTGTAAAATTTCACACTTCTCCTTCCAAGTAAGAACTTTCACAGAAAGTGTTGTGCAGAAACCGGTCATTTAATGTTGAAACAGAATAAGATGAACGTGAAAATGTAATAAATGATTGAAAATTACGGAGTTTTAGACCAGAGCAAATGTCTCAGCTTCTAAATATGGAAAAAGAACAGCTAGTTATGTATTTATCAATTTATTATTTAGCTTACAGTAGAGAGAAAAAAACTGATAAGCTGAAGTCATTTGATAAAATATCCATGACTAGAGACTTGTTATACAACATTATTTACACTTTTTTATTATATATTTGTTTCATCTGATGAGATATAAATATATTTATCTGAGTATCCAATAACTGATATAATTTTGACTGTATTTTGATACCCTTGAATGTCATTGTGTTAAAAGATTTTGAAATTGTGATTTCATGATTTCCAAATTTGAAGAGCAATTTTGTTGTTTGAAAATGTTTTCGTGTTTTATATCTATTAAAGTTTTTTTTCAAATATATAAAAAACAAACTGTTCTTTCAAAGTTTATGATCACTAAAAGTGAGTGTTTTTATTAGAAGATTAATTTTTGTTGTTGTTTTGTGTCCCTGATGTTTAAGTATGAGATAGAAACTCATTCCTCTGACACTTTTATGAATTTGATAAATATTTTTCTCCAGACAATCTATGTAATTTGTACTCCTAGGTTTTTAATTTTTATATATAATAATAATTATGATTCATCTGAAAGTTAAGGTTCTCACGTCAAGTTTGTAAGATGATAACTTTTCAGTGTTCTGTGATCTTATAAAATGCATTCCACTCAATATATTCGTGTTCACTGTTCAGTGATAATGTTTGTGAAAAATCACTTTTCTAACAACCAGAAGTTCTTTTTTATTAGATATTTTAAACAACCCATCCCTCGTGTATACATTAATGATATATTTTCTGTAATTCACAGGATAAACTTGGGACAACCTGTTAAAGAAACAGAATAACAACTGATCAAAAAATCACATAATTCTTGCACTTTGTGGCACATGTTGAAACAAATCAGTATATACATATATATTTTTATTGAGATATACTTTTTTTGTCCCACATTGAAATTTTAGGGTGTGATTTATAGTATGGCATGGATGCTGTGTCTCTGGTTATGGCAGAAAAGTACATTGTTACTTCCAATTAACATAGGAGATATATCAAGTATGGTTATTCAAGTAAGTAAATGGATTCTATTACTTAGAGTGTTTTTATCAAAGTCCTTGTCTGCCAAATATATCTCTCTCTCAGAACTTGTACCATGTGTGTTATTTGCGTCAAGAAAATACAACTGGACCCACAATAAAAATATATATTAAAGGTCCATGAAGTCATTTAATTTCTCAGATATTTGAGTGTTTCAAGTTTTATTAGAATGTGGATTGTAGAGCATAAACTACACTAAAATAACAGTTTTACGTAGTTTTTTACAGCCCGGTTCTTCACAAAAATGTAATTTTGTGAATATTTTGTCTTCTAAAGAGTAGAAATTAAAATCATAAGTAAAAATTAATAATGCATTTTAATGGAGCAAATTTTAACTTGAATAATTTATTTATCTTTTCGAGATTTTAAAACAGTTTTTGTAAACGGTCAAAGTATTAGAAAAAAGTCACATTGGAAAAGTCAAAACATGTAATAATTATCTATTTCCATTGAATTTGTCTCACATGAAATAAAAGTTATGCAGTTATATGTTTTTCTCATTAAAATGGCAAAAAATAATACTGAATTATTTATTCAAGTTTCTAGTTTTCAATTAATCATAATAAATGCCAATAGCAAAATGTTCTCCATTTCTTTGTAGTATAAATATTTCAAGTAAACTTGGTCATAAGTCACAAGTGTCTTACTGAGGGTTATCACTATAAACACAGTCTCTCTGATGGTTATCACTAGAAACACAGTTTCACTGATGGTTGTCACTAGAAACACAGTTTCACTGATGGTTGTCACTAGAAACACAGTCTCACTGATGGTTGTCACTAGAAACACAGTCTCACTGATGGTTGTCACTAGAAACACAGTCTCACTGATGGTTGTCACTAGAAACACAGTCTCACTGATGGTTATCACTAGAAACACAGTTTCATTGATGGTTGTTTCTACAAACACAGTCTCACTGATGCTTATCACTAGAAACACAGTCTCACTGATGGTTATCACTAGAAACACAGTCTCACTGATGATTATCACTAGAAACACAGTCTCACTGATGGTTATCACTAGAAACACAGTCTCACTGATGGTTATCACTAGAAACAGTCTCACTGATGGTTATCACTAGAAACAGAGTCTCACTGATGGTTATCACTAGAAACAGAGTCTCACTGATGGTTATCACTAGAAACAGAGTCTCACTGATGGTTGTCACTAGAAACAGAGTCTCTCTGATGGTTGTCACTAGAAACACAGTCTCACTGATGGTTGTCACTAGAAACACAGTCTCACTGATGGTTGTCACTAGAAACACAGTCTCACTGATGGTTGTCACTAGAAACACAGTCTCACTGATGGTTGTCACTAGAAACACAGTCTCACTGATGGTTATCACTAGAAACACAGTCTCACTGATGGTTATCACTAGAAATACAGTCTCATTGATGGTTATCACTAGAAATACAGTCTCATGATGGTTATCACTAGAAGCCCAGTCCCACTGATGGTTGTCACTAGAATCACTGTCTCACTGATGGTTGTCACTAAAAACACAGTCTCACTGACGGTTGTCACTAGAAACACAGTCTCACTGACGGTTGTCACTAGAAACACAGTCTCACTGATGGTTATCACTAGAAACACTGTCTCTCTGATTGCTATCACTAGAAACACTGTCTCTCTGATTGCTATCACTAGAAACACTGTCTCTCTGATTGCTATCACTAGAAACACTGTCTCTCTGATTGCTATCACTAGAAACACTGTCTCTCTGATTGCTATCACTAGAAACACTGTCTCTCTGATGGTTGTCACTAGAAACACAGTCTCACTGATGGTTATCACTAGAAACACCATCTTACTGATGGTTATCACTAGAAACACAGTCTCTCTGATGGTTATCACTAGAAACACAGTCTCTCTGATGGTTATCACTAGAAACACAGTCTCTCTGATGGTTGTCACTAGAAGCACAGTCTCTCTGATGGTTGTCACTAGAAGCACAGTCTCACTGATGGTTATCACTAGAAACACAGTCTCACTGATGGTTATCACTAGAAACAGTCTCACTGATGGTTATCACTAGAAACAGAGTCTCACTGATGGTTGTCACTAGAAACAGAGTCTCTCTGATGGTTATCACTAGAAACACAGTCTCACTGATGGTTGTCACTAGAAACACAGTCTCACTGATGGTTGTCACTAGAAACACAGTCTCACTGATGGTTGTCACTAGAAATACAGTCTCACTGATGGTTATCACTAGAAATACAGTCTCACTGATGGTTATCACTAGAAATACAGTCTCATTGATGGTTATCACTAGAAGCCCAGTCCCACTGATGGTTATCACTAGAATCACTGTCTCACTGATGGTTGTCACTAAGAACACAGTCTCACTGATGGTTGTCACTAGAAACACAGTCTCACTGATGGTTATCACTAGAAACACTGTCTCTCTGATTGCTATCACTAGAAACACTGTCTCTCTGATTGCTATCACTAGAAACACTGTCTCTCTGATTGCTATCACTAGAAACACTGTCTCTCTGATTGCTATCACTAGAGGCACAGTATCACTGATGGTTGTGACTAGAAGCACTGTCTGACTGAAGATTATCACTAGAAACACAGTCTCACTGATGGTTGTCACTAGAAGCACAGTCTCACTGATGGTTATCACTAGAAACACAATCTCACTGATGGTTGTCACTAGAAACACAGTCTTACTGATGGTTGTCACTTGAAGCACAGGCTCACTGATGGTTCTCACTGGAAGCACAGTCTCTCTGATGGTTATCACTAGAAACACAGTCTCTTTGATGGTTATCACTGGAAACACAGTCTCACTGATGGTTGTCATTATAAACACAGTCTTACTGATGGTTGTCAATGGAAACACAGTCTCACTGGTGGTTGTCAATAGAAACACAGTCACACTGATGGTAATTCGGTTTAGCTGTATATTTCAATTAAATGTTGGAGATGGACAAAACAGTTTTGCTCTGTTGTTTTCTGAGCTTTATTTTGTCTTCAGTCAGTTTACCAGTCGTTTGTTGTTTAAATGTAATGTTACTAAAATACCTGGAAAATCGAGTCATACTTTTTATTTTTCCTGGAGATATTGATATATCAGTTTGTTCAATCATTATTTCTTCATTAAAACTCTCGCCATTAACTTTTGTATCGAACTTCCTCCAAGAGTCATTGTCTGTCTCTGAAGTCGTTTCGATCTTTTCTTTGGATCGAATAGGGTGAACCTTGTTATTATTCATTCTACGAAGGATGTTACTGAAGAATGTCGATAAACGATTCATTCTTTTTATTTGTTTTGATGTTACAGGTTTCTGAGTTTCTAGGTTCGTTCGTCCACCGAAACTTAAACCACTAGCTTTGTTTTTTGGGTTCGGCTTTGCATTGAGAATGTCAATTTTGTTGTTGGAAAATTCTCTTTTGGAACTGTTGGTCTTTTCTACAGATTAAAGGTAAAAATAAGTAACATAAATTAAAAGCTGATAATCGCGATTTGTTACAGTGATATGTGTAATTGTTTTTTGCTCTTAACTTATCCGTGGTAAAATATACTATTATCTCACATGTTATGCCACATATATATTAATAACTAACATTTTGCTGTTTATTAATATTCACTGATCTGTTCAGATTTACTTGTGAAAAAGTAAGAAAAGAATTGCAAATAAGAATGTGAAAATTGATTTCTGGAAACACAGTCTCACTGATGATTGTCACTAGAAACACAGTCTCACTGATGATTGTCACTAGAAACACAGTCTCACTGATGATTGTCACTAGAAACACAGTCTCACTGATTGTTATCACTAGAAACACAGTCTCACTGATTGTTATCACTAGAAACACAGTCTCACTGACTGTTATCACTAGAAACACAGTTTCACTGACTGTTATCACTAGAAACACAGTCTCACTGATTGTTATCACTAGAAACACAGTCTCACTGATGATTATCACTAGAAACACAGTCTCACTGATGGTTCAGTAATAATATGGAGATTTAGGATAGTATAAACCAGATTTCGATACTTCACAGCGTTCCAGTGGCATGACTGCGGATTTACAACGCTAGAAATCGGGTTCAGATACCAGTGGTAATTAATGCAGAAATAGGTCCTTTGTAGCATTATGATTAACTTCAAGCAAATGATACATTGCTCAAAGTGCAGTAACGTTTCAGACACCTACATTACATTAACCTTCTGCAGTCAATTAAAGACGACATCACGAGCTAAACAACAGTTAACTTGGAGAAACACTGTTTTATTAACTTCTTTCCGCGCATTAAATACTCACAATAAATTATTTTTCTCGTTAAATGTTTAAATGATAGTTTTGAGATTTATTATAATACAAATTTGATGACAGAAAAACATCTTGAAATTACTTGAATGATGTATAACTGTATCATTCACTTTTAACAACCAAACATTGTGTCAAATTTTTCGTATTTTACGAAGAAAATATGTTAATCTAAGTATAACATTTGAATTTTAATTAATAAATATTTACAGGAAAATTTGAATAATTGTCCTTCTTGTCTTTTTTTGAAATTCGCGCAAAGTTACTCGAGGGCTCTCTACGCTAGCTGTTCCTAATTTAGCAGTGTAAGACTGAAGGAAAGGCAGCTAGTTATCACCACCCACCGCCAACTCTTGGGTTACTCTTTTGCCAACGAATAGTGGAATTGACCGTCACATAATATTACGCTAATATTAGGTAAAACGGGGAGCATGTTTGGTGCGACCGGGATTCGAATCCGCGACCCTCGAATTACGAATCGCATCCCTTAACACCTCTGGCCATGCCGGACCGTAATTGTCCTTAGAAAGTTTAATTATCCATTATTTATCTAGTAGAAGTTATTGTGACATTATACACGGTACTTGTCTCTGCTGTGTTTACCTGAATATTGATGAACGTCTCTGTTGTTAAGTTCGCTTTCTGTTGAAGAACCTTCTATTAGTCTAAAAATGTACGGACGGTGCGAAGTATGATGTTTCCTAAAAAACACAAATAATGTAGATGATTCATACTCACTAAAAAGTTGAATCGTAATAACGTTTTGTGACAAAACAGCTGGGTCAGGGACCCCAAAGTTCAGGCATATCTAACCCTAATTTAGAAATGGTTATCACAGGAGGGGGTAACAAATCAACAACACCTTTCACCCACTCGATGACTATCGAAACCCATTAATCAGTCCGAGCAGCATGAGAGTTGTCTGTTTTCCTTCTACTCTATCGATTTGAAAACTGGTAACAAGGGAGCAAAAATAATTTTACTCCATCATAAACTTGTAATTATCCTTTTAGAACTTAAATAATTTTTCGACGTTTATTAATGAATATGAACGTGCATAATTTTGCTACGGAGCGAATACACACATATACAGAAGTTTGTGCACAGTACATGAGGTGATGTTCAATATACAAACCGTAAAGTTACAAGTATACGGCCCCCCGATAGTACAGCAAGTAAACCGATAGAAGAAAAATAAAGAACCTTTTAATTTTGAGAAACCAAAGTCTACCATGAACATCTACGTCAGCCAAAGAGTGTCTTCCCACACTTCACTTGTCACATCTGTTGTATTATTACAATCGTTCTATTGAAATTACGTTTCTTGTAAATATTCGAACATCGTTAGAAAATATTTATTAAAAATAAAATATCTCTTGAGATTTGGTGGGTTTTTTTTAAGTCTATAAAATGCTAACTCTGCCAGCTAATGGTTTAAAAAACAACAACAACCGAAACACTGAGTGGAACAAGAAAAGGAAAAATCAAAAAAAAAATTAATGTGTCGTGGTAGTTCTGGACGATCACCAAAGTTTTCTACATGTTTCTCAGCATATGAACAGGGACGTAAAGAAATAAAAGTTTGTAAAATGTATGAAATAATTGAAGTGTAAAAATAAAAACTGGTGTGAAGAAAAAACAAATCAATGAAATGAGATGAGAGAGAAGGACCATGAATACAGTAAATAACTTATTCAAACAAAACGAAGCAAAAATCACGTGGATGGAATGTTACTTTGAAAGAGCCTGAAAATATATCAGACACTAACAAGTATACCATGCAACAGCTACCTAGAAACTACAGAGACATTCTGTAAGGTTACCCAAACTAGAAGTAAGAAAATAGTAATCAGATGTCTTTAACATTAAAGATGCCGTGTACGGTTACCGAAGTTTAGTGTTAAAAATAGATCCAACAGCCAACTGAAACATCGTTTCAACCACAAGAAGTTTCCGAAAAGTTTGGAGTTTGACCTACAGTAGCTTTAGTTTCTAATCATTTGTGTTTGAAGAAGGCTGGTTGTTTGTTGAGTATTAATTACGAATGTAGAGGCAAATCATCAATAAATGATCATAAAAAATAATTGTCATAGGTTTGTTTTTGATTCGCTGTGTATTTAATCTGGTTGAATTTGAGGGTATATTTTATAAGGAAACTTGTTACATAACATCGAAGATGCTTGTGTCACCATCAATGGGTTCATCCAGGTGGCTGCACCCGTTAGAGGATTCTACTGTTGGATGCCAACAAGAACTAAATGGCATTACGCCATACAAGACAGATGCACCCATAACAGGCCACCGTTTAGGATGAACAGTGAAAGTAACATCATGGTTCCAGTCTCCTTGTGGAAGTAACATTATCCAAGAAAGTTGTGCCAATTGATATTGGGATCAGTTGGAAGTGATGTCATGTTACTCACTGTTGCTTCACTACACTTTCGAAATGTCATGGGATAGAGTGAAGGTTCAACCAAAAATTATAAGTAAAATAGAAATAGTCTGATATCATAAAAATTAACAGTAATGCCTATTATCTCTTGACGTGCCCTTGTCTGATCAAAGTATAAAACTTGACTGTCATTCGTTACAAAGTAGTTATGTCTCCAAAGTGCATATCCTGGAATTCAAAGCACAAACACGTTAACTGCTGTAATACAAGTACCATCATATTTTACGAAGCCTTCGGATGGTTCAGTAAAAGTTCCTACGAGGATAATCGTCATATCCTTGTCTACCCAGTGTCCAAGAAATGTGTACATCTGGAATTGTCGTTACAAATTACAGGAAGGCGTAAATGAAAATTTGAAACCCAATTTCAATGATGTGCAATACTGCTTCAAATAATAGTGGATTCTGTCTGGTTGCTCTGGCACTGTAGTTCATGCCATGCAGACAAATTATTATTGTATTGGGGGTGCACTTACACCTGTTTAAGTGCTATGTGACGTTATCAAAATATGGTTAACTTCCAGGGTTCTTTCATTTGTGACATAGCTGCACACGTTTCGGGTATTTAACTTTTTTTTTTAATAACAGATTTTAAGTTTAAATAAACCATGAGTGATAAAAGATCAAAGAGTCCTTCATCTTGCTTTTAGTTTAGAAAGTTTTGTTAATATCACATGGAACAAAATATTTGTTTTATTATTTCATTAGCTCGATTCACTTATACTACTGCTGTAAAAGGAAGAAGAGCTGAGAACCTAAATATAGTCGAATAATGAGAAGTGGCATATCATTTTGAGTTATTGGTTCTTGGGTTGCTGTTTTTCTTCGTTACACTTCCAGTTAGCTCTAAATAGACTCCAGTCTAACCTTATTTAACACTAACTCTATCTGTAGTGGTGCTCCACGCTAGTACAGCGGTATGTCTACAGATTTACAGTGCTAAAATCAAGGGGTTCGACTCTCCTCAGTGGACTCAGCAGATAGCCCGATGTGGCTTTGCTATAAAAAAAACACGCACGTATCTGCAGTAAAAAATTCTCTTCTTGTTTCCTTTCTTGAGAAAAGTCATTGACCAATAAGACAACAATTTAGCTTTAGTGGATTTTTGGCTGCTCCAAGTCAATGGATCGAAATTGTTGACAACTATTTCAAAGACTCTCGATAAAATTGTGATTCTTATTCAAAATAATTCTCTGTATTACAAATAATAAAGAAAGCCATTATGTTCAAAGGACTTAGCAAACTGTGGTTGTGAATGTAATTGGTTTTTTCTTTGGGTGAAATAGAGAAAAAGGAAAAAAAAGGTTTTACACAAATAAGGATGTACAGCTGAATTAAGGAGAGTCCAGCATGTGTTTAAAGGAGCGAGATGTAAAAAAAAAGAAGATGCAATTTTCTATACTGTATTCAACATGCTGATAAACAGACTGAAGATTGTAAACTAATATTTCATGACAAAGGATATGATATCGTGTCAACAATTGTTAATATTAATAGTACTGGTATCACTGAAGAGTTCAAAAATGGTTGGAGTAAACGACCTGAAAACGGTATAACAGATAATATTAAAATGTTGAACAAAAGCATTGACGACAATTTTAAAGATTTGGAACCTGGAAATATGAGGAAATACCCGAACCTATATGATACTTCTTTTGATCCAAAGCTTCATCTGGCTCTTACTCCCTGACAATGAAGGCCAAAAGAGTACTGTAATATTGATATTATGAACTTCAAAGGAAATACAATTTAATTATTTAAAGATTTTAGAATTGATCGTAGTTGATTAAATATTTTCCGTCAAAAAAACAAAGGAAATCCAAAATATTATCCACAAATTACGATGAGAGGAAATCAAAGTGAGTGTGTGATATTTTGACTTGATACAATACCTTACAAATGTATTGCAAGTAAAACTGTTTATTATCACTGCCAACTTACCGCTGCACCATCGGGAGACGGTATTTAAGTTGTCACATCTCCTTTTTATTGTGAAATTGTTTTCATTAGTGCATTCGTTTTGTATGACTTCCACAATCGAATCCTAAAATCGATTTTATTGCGATCGTATTCCAAGATGAAAAATGTTACGGCAGATGTTAAAAATAATTAAATAATAAAATAAAAATAAAGTAGAATAAATGGAATTAAAATTAAAAGTGAGAAGTTTGAATAGATATACATATAGATTAAAATAAACAAGGGGTCTGACTTGAAGGAAAATATTCCTAGAAATTGGTTGTGTGTGTGATGGGGGAGTGCCTTTGGAAAACCTACTTTCATTGATCAATCACCGGATTGTTCTGCGTGTTACTACCCAAACTCTACTTTAAATGGGAAGGAAAAAGAAATTACTGGAAGGGGCGTAACTCGGTCCTAACTAGTGAAAGTAGGTTTTTTCGGGGCACTTTCTCCACCTAAAATTTGAGGCATTGGATCTGTAAATCCCAACTAGGGCACCTTGAGTCATCTGCCCTTCTCGACTCTGAATGGGCCGGTTTGGATCGGTACTTTGTTTTGGGTGCTGTCTGCTTACTTTTTTACTGTAACAACAGGTTAACACAACGTTCGTGCCTTTGCCTTCACTTTTCCTACTTTACTTGCATTTATCATCATATTCACATAGACAACATTAACCCATTCGGGCTTATATAAACGTCAGCCACTCAGTATAAAATGTAAACATTTTACCTGGTGTGGGTTGAAGAAGGAAAGTTAGTGGATTCCATAGATGTTTCCCTTTACACACAGGTATTTGTATTATCTCGAAATTCGAGGCTAAATGAAAATTTCTCTTCGAGAATGTCTCCGCTTCGAGTCCCTCACGAACCCGGTAAGCTTGAAGAACCGGTGGAGTTGTTTTCTCGGGACTTATTGATAAGCTATGCTTTATCAGTTATGTTAAAAGTTTGTTTTCTTCTTTTTCCGAATACTTTTTTCAGCGAAATAGATATTTTTCAAATCTTATTTTAATTCACTGCGCGAGAGAAAGTCAGTTTAAACGTTGAGTAAGGAAGGATAGTTTATAGAATTCTGTTGTCAAGTGTTCTACATGTAGTTAGTTGCTAACCGAATTATATTGTTGAACGTATTAAGTGAAATATTATTTTCGGGTGTAATATTCAGATTGTTGTCGAGTTGTAGACAAAATATGTAAATATCTAATATATATTGTTGATTGGCGTTATGTACAAGTTTGTTTTAAAGTTTTGTTTGTTTTGTTTTTTCGTGTCTTAATTTTAATTTCGCATGAAGCTACACGAGGGCTCTTTGCAATTTAACAGTTTGTGGAATGACAGCTAGTTATCACCACCCACTGTCAGCTCTTGGGCTACTCTTGACCTTTACATTAAAACGTCTCTATGGCTGAAAGAGCGACCCTATTTGATGACGTGGATTCGAATACGCTCCCCTGGGATTACGAGTCGACTGCCTCAACCACCTGACTCTGCCGAGCCTTTAAGTTATATTTGCACGTGTGTAAAAATGTTACACTCGTTTTGTATTTTGAGATAGAAAGCAGTGTTTTTCGCTTTTTTCTAACAATTCTTTGGCATTTTGATTTTTGCTCGTTTGTTGTTTAGCGCATGAGCTGTCTGTGCTAAGTCCGCCACGGTTATCAAAAAATCGTTTTTCAGCATTAATTAGCATTCATACTTACACCTGTGTCACTGTGGGCCTTCACTGATATAGTGTCTTTTGAACAACTTTATGTGCATAGGAAAATAGAAATGTTAAAAAATGTTATATTCCTTTGTTGTTTTCAAATACAAAAATAACTATGTTTTTGTTTTGTTTTCATTGGCGTCCAATGTTACCTGCACGAACTTATATGTACAAACAATAAAAGAAACGAAACGATGAAAAAAACGAAAGAAACCACTCGTGGAAAGGTGATGTCATAACAGAAACTTACACTTCTGCAAAAGTATACACAATGTGATATGATAAGTAAAATGAGAGAATTTTATATAAAAAAGGAAGGAAGTTTGATAACAAAGGAACAGGAAAAGAAGAAACACATCTTCGCAGAACTGAGGTCAAGACTCAATCACATAATGCTATTTTAGAAGCATAATATTACTATAATATTTGTATGTGTAAATTACCTTGAACGTTACATTAACCGAGATTTCTGAGCGATCAGTGGTCAGTGTTTAATTTTTCTTAACCGGTAAACTTTCTTTCAGGAACCTTGTTACGTCACAAACAAGTTGTTCGTGAGCTCGGGTTGTTTAAGCTCGCGTTGTGGTTCTGGTCAATCACAGAAACAGTCTGTTATTACGTGAGTAATTTGTTTTTTAGCTGTTCACCTCGGACAGGGAAGACACTTTGGGTCAAACACGTAGAACTCGAGGTGTGTGGCAACCTAGCAACATACATTGAAACGTAACACTCGTGAAAAAATCGATATTATTTCATCCCACGTTTCAGCGGTGACTTCTTATATCATATCGACGAAGTGCAGGACCAGAAGTTAAAATGGCTTCCTCATCACGACTGAAGAATCTTTATTCAGTCACAATATTTTGGATTTTGTGGTTAAGCCTAAAGTGTATGTTACATCCCGTTTCCGCTGAAATAAAGCTTCCGTTACTAATGCCTGATGTTCAGCCTAAAGTGGTAAGTATTCTGTTCAAGTACGTAGCTTGAAGTTTTGTACGTATACTACCATATGGTAGGAAAGTATTTTCTTAAGATGAAGTCTGTTACATTACGAATTTAGTCAGTATTTAATATATGATTCCAAGATCTGTTGCTATATTCCAGTATCTGTTTTTCTAGTTGTTTTACCCGTACAAAAAAAAAAAAAACACGTCATTTGAATATCTTTAAATCTTTTACGAGTAAGACACAATACAAAGCTGTAATATGGTACATTCAGCATATTATATAATCATTCACTATAGTCATGTTTATAAAGAACTTTTTAAATTTTATTAAAGGAAGAAAGCATGAATGTAACAAACGTAGCATCTGTTTTGTTCTTAAGTTTTGTATTTTAAAACATTTGCTTTTCTTGGTCTTAACAGAATGACTAAAATCTAAGACATAGGAATGGATGGTGAAAATATTATTCTTTCTGAAAAACTATTTGAACCTGTTATCAGTAATTAGAATTAATATTTCATCTAAACAAGCTACATACACAAGCCTTAAAAATTAACAAAATATATATTGATTTATTTGTTGGATATTATTACAGTTACCCACGTTTTTAGTCATAATTCTAATATATTATATACAACGTGTATTATCAGGTATAAATAATGGCAGAACGTGAACAGAGAAAATTTGTTTTGAATTTCGGGCAAAACTACACAACAGCTATCTGCGCTACCCGTCCTTAATGTAGCAGTGTAAGACTAGAGGGAAGGCACCCACCACCAAATCTTGGGCTACTCTTTTACCAACGGATAGAGGGATTGACCGCACATTATAAACCCCTATGACTAAAAGGGTGAATACATTTGGTGTGACGCGGATTCGAACCCGCGATCCTCGGATTATGAGTCGAGTGCCTTAAACACCTGGCCATGCCGTGCCTTAACAGCGAGAAGATCCTATTATACAAATATATCTTATAGAGAGAAAGACAAAAATGTTTGCCGACCAAAGCAAGCTAATGAAAGATGGATATAATATTTGTATGTGTGGTATAAATAATAAAAATGGAAGTAATTATTTAGAAAATACTTCGTTTCTCAATCCTTCAAATTATTTGAATATTTGCTTTCTTTTGAACATTAACATTTTCCTGACCATTTCTGTTTTGAACCAGTAGAAACATGAGTGGTGATGGCTCCACCAATATTTTCTAAAAGGGGCACAAATACATTTTGCTTCCCCCCAATATTAAAATATAAAGAGTTTTAGAGAGGAAAAGGCCAGTTGAGTGGCACTTCTGAAGTTACAAGAAAACTTGTGAAGGGATGGAAACATGCTTGTGTCCACGGGGGGAATTCGAACCACAGATTTTAGCGTTGTAAACCCAACGAACGATATATTCACCTATTGTATTTTGATGAGAAAATAGGACGGAATTCACCTGAACATCGTTTAGACTCAGTGGTTCCTAACCTTTTTCATGTATTACACCCTGAGACTCTCCAGGGTATTACCGTGACCCCTATTATAATGTTTGTTATGGTGAACTTTGCGTAAAGGTAGAATGAAGTAAAAGCATATAAAGATCCTAATTTATTGAAAATGTTACAAGTAAATGACCTTGAGATATGCTACAAGTGCTAAACAAATGTAAAATCCATGGAATTACTGAACATCATACAAAACCTACTTATTCACTCAGTGTGAGGGTTGATATAATATATATATATAATGAGAAAATATACTAAATACGATGGGAACTTTAAATTTTAAGTTCGATGTATTAATATTATATAGTTAAAAAAATTAGGCAATTCAAAATATTGTAATATATGAAAATTTTCACTCAAAATTAGACAGATGTTTGCGCAACAAGCATCTCGACGCGGTTCAACTGCTGCACTTCAGCGTGTTTCTCATTCGTGGGCAGTTACAGGCACTTGCCATAAAAACTATAAACTGCTCCGTGATTTCCCCAATAATTACCAAACCTTCTGGGACCCCGACAAACTTTAAACGACCCTCAGGTTAAGAACCACTGGTTTAGAGAGTGAAAATGAAGATCGAGCTCTTAAAAGTGGTTTGTGCACCAGCAGTAAGCTCACTGCACTTGGAAATTTGTTTTTTTGGTGCGCACCAGCAGTAAGCTCACTGCACTTGGAAATTTGTTTTTTTGGTGCGCACCAGCAGTAAGCTCACTGTACTTCGAAGTTTGTTTTTTGGTGCGTACCAGTAGTAAGCTCACTGCATTTGGAAGTTTGTTTTTTTGGTGCGCACCAGCAGTAAGCTCACTGTACTGGGAAATTTGTTTTTTTGGTGCGCACCAGCAGTAAACTCACTGCACTTGGAAGTTTGTTTTTTTGGTGCGCACCAGCAGTAAGCTCACTGCACTTGAATTTGTTTTTTTGGTGCGCACCAGCAGTGTTTACTGCACTTGAAGTTTTTTTTTTTTGTGCGCACCAGCAGTAAGCTCACTGCACTTGGAAGTTTGTTTTTTTGTGCGCACCAGCAGTAAGCCCACTGCATCCCAGTTTTTTTTGTGCGCACCAGCAGTAAAGCTCACTGCACCTTGAAGTTTTTTTGCGCACCAGCAGTAAGCTCACTGCACTTGAAGTTTTTTTTGCGCGCACCAGCAGTAAGCTCACTGCACTTGGAGTTTTTTTGTGCGCACCAGCAGTAAGCTCACTGCACTTGAAGTTTTTTGTGCGCACCAGCAGTAAGCTCACTGCACCAAGAAGTTTGTTTTTTTTGTGCGCACCAGCAGTAAGCTCACTGCACCTGAAGTTTGTTTTTTTGTTGCACACCAGCAGTAAGCTCACTGCACTTAGAAGTTTGTTTTTTTGGTGCGCACCAGCAGTAAGCTCACTGTACTAAGAAGTTTGTTTTTTTGGTGCGCACCAGCAGTAAGCTCACTGCACTTGGAAGTTTTTTTTGTGCGCACTAGCAGTAAGCTCACTGCGCTTGGAAGTTTGTTTTTTTTGTGCGCACCAGCAGTAAGCTCACTGCACTTGGAAGTTTTTGTTTTTTTTGGTGCGCACCAGCAGTAAGCTCACTGCACTTAGAAGTTTGTTTTTTTGGTGCGCACCAACAGTAAGCTCACTGCACTTAGAAGTTTGTTTTTTTTGGTGTTTTTTAATTTCGTGCAAAGCTACACGAAGGCTATCTGCGCTAGCTGTTCATAATTTTAGCAGAGTAAGACGAGAGGGAAGGCAGCTAGTCATCACCACCCACCGCCAACTCTTGGGCAGCTCTTTTACCAACGAATAGTGGGATTGACCGTCACTATACAACACCCCAGGGCCGAAAGGACGAGCATGTTTGGTGTGACGAGGATTCGAACCCGCGACCCTCGGATTACGAGTCGAAGTGACCAGATAATTTTGTATTTGTGTCGTTGTTCTTTGAGTGTTGATATTTACTGCACTCATTGTCACATGTTGAAATATGCTGGTGACGATTTAAGGTTTATGAATCTGTTTTGTCGTAAGTCCGGGAATAATTTATTAAATTTAAAATATGTAAATTTCTAATACACACACACACACACACTAAAGATACCTTATACGTTTATATAATAAATTGTAATTTTAATGAAGCTGTTTCTTCAGTCTAGGTACCGGCATGGCCAAGTGGTTAGTTAGGACGCTTGACTGATAATCTGAGGGCCACGGGTTTGAATCTCTGTCAAACATGCTCGCCCATTCAGTCTTGGGGGCGAAAAAACTGACGGTTATTTCTATGATCCATTGATAAAAGAGTGGCCTGATAGTTGGCGGTGGGTGGTGTGACCAGCTGCTAAATTTGGGACGGTTAAAACAGATAACTCTAGCTTTGCGCAAAATAAAAACAATCGTTAGTCTACTAACAAGAGCAGTAATAACGGAAAAGAAACCTCTTTACGTATGTGAATTTCGAAACCTGTTGCTGACGTACGGTGCCCTTGGTAACACAGCACGAATCAAACTAAATCACTCCCATTTCCCGTCCTTGACGAAAATAGACTCAGCGACACTTGAAGGGTAGTAAAGAAACATGTTTAATAAATATTTTGGAAAAAAATTATCCAACGCTCAGTTTCGCGGAATCTTCGCTGGCTTCACGATAAGCTGGGGGCGAAGAGAGGCATTTAATGCAGAAATTCTGGATTCGATGCCTTCTGTGCATCCAGCGCCACTAGGTCAAGCGCAGTCTCTTCACAACGAAATGTGTTTAATAATGGCTCCAACACGTGGGTGTTGGATGAAACATCAATAAAGGTTTTTATTGAAGAAAAGTTTTGAAGGCCATGCAAGGCTGTTTCATTTATAGGAGTGTTAGTAAGTATAGAAGAAACTAATTCTAGACTGACCAGAAAATATTTGTACAGGGAAGGGTTGTGACTAATTTTATATTCATATAGTCTAACAAGTTTGTTTGTTTTGAATTTCATGCAAAACTACACGAGGACTATCTGTTCTAGCCAACCCTAATTTAGCAGTGTAAGACTAAAGCGAAGGCAGCTAGTCATTACCTCCCACTCCAGACTGTTGGGCTAGTCTTTTATCAACAAATAGTGGGATTGACTGTCACTTTATAACATTCCCACGGCTGAAAGAGCAAGCATGTTTGGTGTGTTGTGGATTCAAACCCTCAACCCTCACGAGTCGAGAGCCTTAACCACCTACCTGGCCATGCCGGGCTTCATCTAACAAAACTGGACTTTCGTTCCCAGTAACTCATCAGCTCGTGCATAACTGTAGTGGACACATTATAAAGAGCATAATGTGTAGCTTTGTGCGTAACAACAGATAATTAAACTTTTATTAATATAGTAATGTCCCTCAGGGGTCATTGTTTTTGGACTTGTTTTTTCTCTTTGTTTTTAATATAATAGTAATGATAGTGACAGGGACATCGTTAGTAAGTTTATTAAGTTCTTAGGTGTCAATATATGTATTGAAGATGTTGATGCACTATAGAATGACTTGAATCAGGTTGCAGGTTGGTCAAATATCTGGTTGTTGATCGAAATTATTGTAAGTGCAATTTAATGTGTTTGAACAATCATGGCTGGAATCGTCTGTTTGATATAGAGGGGAGCCTATCGGATAATGCAGCTAAACAAAAGGATATTGGATACAATTATCTTAAGAAACACATTTTGGGTGTGCTTATGGAGTTATTCATTACATGTCCAAAGAGGCCACTATCTCTATGTAAATCCTCACTTGGTTTTAATCTCCTTGTATAGGAGAGGAAGGAGTTCAAAGGTGGGTTACTACAATGATTCTGGGAATGGAAGAATTGTAGCATTAGGATAGGTTAAGATATCCTAAGTTGTTTTATCTTAAGATAAAAAGGGTTAGAAAGATTGAGGTGTACAAGATTATGTTAGAGACGAGCAAGATATAAGTCTGTGATTTATTTGTCCTCACTTTTGAAGATAAGTGGAGAGGACACAAGTTCGTGACTTGAAAAAGACAGACTAGACTCCAGTTAGGACTGGTTTTGTTGCTAATCGGATGATTGGCTTATGGTCTGAGTTGCTTGGAGGGCAAAATTTACAAAGAAGAAAAGTTCAAATGTTTCCTTTTGTTATGGGTGCGTGGGCAGTGAAAGACCAAATGGTCACTTGCTGTCTGGTTAAAACATTTATCAAACTGACTGGGAACTGATCAGTTTTGTTTCTAATCATGGCAATCCTGTTTGTAACAAAATAGCAATGTAATTATTGCTTTCTTTGGCAGTTGAACAAAATTTTATTATTATTAATAATAAATAAATAAATTATCATTTGTATTTTGATTGATTTGGTTTGTTTTTAATTTCGCACAAAGCTACACAAGGGCTATCTGCATTAGCCATCTCTAATTTTGCAATGTAAGACTAGAGGGAAGGCAGCTAGTCATCACCACCCACTGCCAACTCTTGGGCTAATCTTTTACCAATGAATAGTGGGATTGACTGTCACATTATAATGCCTCCATGGCTGAAAGGGCATGTTTGGTGCAGTAGGGATTCAAGTCCCTGACCCTTGGATTACGAATCGAGTGCCTTAATCTCCTGGTCGTGCCGGGCCATTATCATTTGAAGTGATTGCTCTTTTCAGACTTAAAGTTTAGAGAAAAGAAAAGCATTCACCTCAATTTTATTTTGATGGTGAGTTAGAATACTGATACAGGTTGAGCTTGTCAGCTTTGTTGTAATTGTCTTATTTTAAAATTACTCAACTAACATTCGAGTTGCCAGAAGATTTGAGTTGGATTCATCTCACAAAGAATTACTTGTTCATTATAATTCATTTAAACAAATGGAAATAATTCTCACAGTATGTTATAAGAAGAAGAATGCAATGCCATGCAGTGGGCTATCTGTGCTGTGCCCACCAATGATATTGAAACCAAATGTTTAACATTACGAGTCTTTGACATTGAAAAAGTGTACATATTTACATGGCTCTTAGTTTTAATGTAATATTTATATTTATTTACCTTTACATTTAGAAAGACTCCTATCTTTGTACGGCGTTTCAAATGCCCAGAAGTTTCAGCACCTACATAGGTAAGTTTATTTTTAACTATGTTAAAAAAAAAACAGAAAGAAAAACATAACTACTGGTTGTTAAGCAGTAATCCTGAATGCCTATACATCTAAATTTTTGGGTTCAATCCCTGCATTGAATGTCGTAATGATGAGCTGTTCTCTTTAATAAAAAAAATGTTACTAACATAATTCCGAATACCTGATGATAATAGTGATATAAATTACCCATTTTATTTTAAATAATACATAAAACGTTGTAAGATATTTTTATCAGTAAATTAGCTGTAGCAAACACTAAAGAAAAACTGTAATACTAATAAGATTTAATCGTGACATATCGGAATTTTGTTGGAGTATTACTAGTGCACTTAGTTGCACTATTCCATTATTATGTTAATGTTAACTGTATTCAATGAGGGGGAAATACTTCAAAGCAGTGTCATATAACATTGAAATATTCAGAAAAATTATATAACAATAATACATGTGTGATATGTGTAAACATTTTTATTCATAATTCAGTAATACCAAGAGTAGGTAATATCGTAATAACAAAGCATCACGTTAACAAAATTAATAATTGTTTGTCTTCCGATATACGCACAATTTCTTAACCATTTCAGTGGAGTTCGAACCCAATGCCACCATGCACACTGCTCATCATATCCTACTATTTGGATGCTCCGTGCCGTGGGATATCGAGAACGAGACACTCCTCGTGCTGTTTGGGACTGTGGTGAGATGGGTGGAGTTGGGCGGGGATCCCAATATCGCCGTGCTCCTGTATGTTCTGAAGGTTCTCACATCATTTACGCATGGGCAAGAGATGCTCCAAAACTAACGTTACCAGAAGGTGAGAAGTTGATTTTGGTACAATCTGTATTTATGATAAGGTTGTATGGACCAGCTAACGATTGTTCTTATGGTTAGTAACTTATACAATCGACCACTTCAATCCTAGAATTATTTTCTGTTTTTTATATTTCCAGATGACAATTAGTAATTTATATTAACAATTATACATCTAAAGCTCATCCATTGAGCCTTGAATTTGCTAACACTGTGATTTTTTGAAGTGGATGATATAAGCTAGTTAGTAATTAGTGTCCAGCAAGAACAGTTAAAAAAAATAGTAGTTAATTAATAATTAGATTTAGGCAATTCTATAGGCTACTGAAATGACAACAACTTGGCAATTGTGTTAAGAGTAACAAGCACAAATTGAATGGTAGATTCACTGTTGCGAACTCTGTTTTTAAAATTTTAATTTTGATGTCTCTTTGCTAAAAAGAGTTTGTCATAACATATAGAAATTTAATGAAAATGAAAGCTTATGTAGAAGAAAGAAGTAATGATACGAGATTTCCAGAATGAAATTTCATAGTTCAGCTAATGAGCTAAATAACAGGAGTTGCTGCAGCTATTCCTCAGTGATCAAATTAGTAAGTTAGTCGGTGGAATATTTGTTGTGCCAGCTGTCGATCGATTAGCAAGGAAATTTTGCAAGTGAGATTATTTATGAGTTAAGAGTACATTAGTTTCGTAAAGTGTGAGGGAACGTTATTTATGGAATTACGCACACCAGTGAACGTACTTTAGAGCAAGTGTTATTGATTAAATAAATTAATTCTCTAGTGTTACATGGACTAAACTTTGCACAATTTTTATCAAATAATTCGAAAGAATTAATCAAATGATAGGATGTTGATTATATCACTGGTGCCAGAAGTTGAATTATTTTGGTGAAGATAAACTGGAAGGTTGGGTAAATTTCAAGATGACAACAAGAACAAGAAGCAAGATCATAAATGTTGAAAGAAAAACAAATAGAGAGAAACAGAATTTGAAAAAGGAAACAAATTAAAACAAGATTGTTTTGTTTCTGAATTTTGTGCAAAGCTACACGAGGGCTATCTGCACTTGTCATCCCTAGTTTAGTAGTGTAAAACTAGAAGGAAGGCAGCTAGTCATTACAACCCACCACCAACTCTAGGGCTACACGAGGACTATCTGCACTAGTCATCCCTAGTTTATCAGTGTAAGACAAGAGGGAAGGCAGCTAGTCATCACAACCCACCACCAACTCTAGGGCGACATGAGGGCTATCTGCACTAGTCATCCCTAGTTTAGCAGTGTAAGACAAGAGGGAAGGCAACTAGTCATCACAACCCACCACCAACTCTAGGGCTACACGAGGGCTATCTGCACTTGTCATCCCTAGTTTAGTAGTGTAAAACTAGAAGGAAGGCAGCTAGTCATTACAACCCACCACCAACTCTAGGGCTACACGAGGACTATCTGCACTAGTCATCCCTAGTTTATCAGTGTAAGACAAGAGGGAAGGCAACTAGTCATCACAACCCACCACCAACTCTAGGGCTACATGAGGGCTATCTGCACTTGTCACCCCTAGTTTAGCAGTGTAAGACAAGAGGGAAGGCAGCTAGTCATCACAACCCACCACCAACTCTAGGGCTAAATGAGGGCTATCTGCTCTAGTCATCCCTAGTTTAGCAGTATAAGACTAGAAGGAAGGCAGCTAGTCATCACAACCCACCACCAACTCTAGGGCTACACAAGGACTATCTGCCCTAGTCATCTCTAGTTTAGCAGTGTGAGACAAGAGGGAAGGCAGCTAGTCATCACCACCAAAGAGTAATGGGATTGATCGTCACATTATAACCTTCTTTAAAACAAGATCAAGAAGAAATAAAATACACAAATAAAAGAATACCAGGAAGTTATTTATTGAGATTTAAAAGAAGTTCAGTAGGTGAGAGATGGAAATTTCAGAGAAGAATTAAAAGGAAAAGAAATCATATGTAAATATGAAGGAAAAATAAATCTTATTGAATACTAGATCAATGAAGGTATTGGAGATGTATAGTGGGATTATGAGGAGATTAAAGAAATACTAAAAGGATGTAAAGACAGAATTAAAAAAGTGGAAAAGTAAATGAACAAAGTCAAAAGTGAAGTGCAAACCATCTATAATGTGTAGAAAAATTATAAGAAGATCACTGAGATAGAAATGAACATTAATGACAGAATGAAACATGTGGAAAATGAGTTGATAAATGCAAAGATCAAACTAGCCACACCTCTTTTTGTTTTATTTTTTACATCTCCATGAGAATTCCAACATAAAACACTATTTACTATCTCATATAGAATAGAAACTCCTACTTTTTGTACTCCTGTTTCTGCTATTGCTGTATAATCTTTGGCTAAAGAACCTTCTTGGAATACAACTGCCGTGACAATATTAATATAAGTTCCACAATTTATTCGGTCATTTTGACAACATCATTCACTTGAACACCAATGAATTATAATGTGAAAATACCATGGGAGGCAGATTAAACTTAGACCATAATAATCTAGAGTCAACAGGTGAAATGGTGAACAATAAGTTATTATTTTTGCCAACTCTTTGAAAGGACCAGATTTAGCAACATTAAACAACCTTGCACCTGAAAGTCACAACAACTATCAAGTACTAGTAACTACCTTATCCAACAGGTGCCTGAGGGAAGTATTCAAAAGCAAAGATCAGAATAGAGAGGAGAGAACAGATCCCAGGTGAACTTGTGGAAAGGCTTTCTTAGTTACCTTAACCAGGTGCTTTGCATGAAATGGTGGATCCACTCGCACATGACTGATTAATATATGCAGTAAGAGGTAAGGATATGCAAATTAGGTTAAAGCAAAGCAGGTGTTTATTTTTAAAAGAAGATTTTCAGTTGGTGGTGGAACTTGATCAATTAAAGATCTCATTTAAAAGTACAATGTCATCAGACCATGTAGTATTGAAATATAACTTTTTTTTACAATAGTCTAGAAAATCTGAAAGGACTAATTAGACAATTAGTTACATAGAAGAGAGGAAATAAACCAGAGCAGGTGTCACTCGAATGGACATACTGTAAAGAATTGCAGGCAAAAGCTTCTAATAGTTGATATCAATAAAATATAATTATTATAAATGATGGTAACATGGCCATTACAGCTGAGGCTGTGAAGATATGGTAGCTGTTAATACTTACAGAAGAAAATATCCTAAGAATAAATCTTTGATCCTAACAAGATAAAAAAAAACAAAAAAAAAGCTATTCACACATTGAAAAACAGGAAGTAACTGGAATTATGGGGCAGAATTCAGCTGAGAACACTGCATCTGCTCCATATGATGTAAGAAATTCATTATTTAACAAAACCACTCTATAAGTCCAATGGTTTATTGATGGGAAGCCTTGCAATATGTTGTTTGACACTGGTTTTACAGCTGCACTTATTCAAGTAGTCACAAACGCCAAGAAGTAAAAAGTTGAAACTTACCTTCACTGCAGAATGTTTTTCTACACTGCATGATATGTGGATAATTTACTTTGCAAATGAGTGCATACTTGGAGCTGACTTCTTGTAGAGACATGGATTGAAGGCTAAACTAATTTCAAATGGCTTTGCAGACTATGACCAGGAAATCCCTGTGCATTACATGACAATTACTATGCCAGAGATTGAAATTTTGATAACAATGAGAGAGGCAGTTGTTGTACCATGAAGAAGTGAAATGTTCATACCAGAATTTTCATAAATACATTTACATCTGTTGACTAATCAATAGAGTACAGTAGAACCAAACACTTCAGCATGTCCCGGAGTATTATTGCCTGAAAGATCTCTCACTGATCTGTAGAAAAGATGTCACCATTATTGTAATAAACACAACAAATCATGAAATTCAAATCAACTCTGGAGAAGACAGAGTAAGATGTGAGGATGTACTGGAAGTATTCTGTATCAAAGAACATCAGAAGTAGTTACTTTTGAGGGAAGTCCAATCTGATGAAGAGGAACCTATTTTTCAGAAGATAAAGCATGGAAACATTGTGAATGGAAGAAACATGTATTATGTTTTGACAAGTGTGTGTCATGATCAGGAAGCTGATGATGCCTGAAGCTTCTCCATATATTGTATATTTATAACAAAGTTTATTTCACTTCCCATTCAAGCTGTTCCCATACTTTATTTTGATGGAGTGTAACCTCTCTGAACTGTCTTATCATCTTAATGACAGAACCTCACGTGGGAAGACGTTTGAAAATGCTTATAGGGAAACTATTGAAAATTCTGGATTGGTCAAATAAAGGAAATCTCAGGCTAAATTCCAAGAAGTGTGAATTGTCCCTTCAACATTTAAGTTTAATGGAACATACAAGCAGCATACAGACCAATTTGAGATTGAATATGTTCAGGTTTGTGAGCACATTGAAGAAAGAAAATATATTTGTTTATTTGTGATGCATACGACTTGTTTTAGCCAATCTTGACCGCCCAGCATTGCTTCTTCTTATGTCTGTTGTACGTTTTTCAGGTGTTGGCTTCAAAGTGGGAGGAAGAGACTCAGGAATCAATTACTTATTGTTGCAGGTACATTATGCCAATGTGGACAAGTTTATTGGTAAGTGTATTTTGTTTGTATTTAACAATTATTATAAAACTATTTATGCTGAATTTGCAGTAAATGTATTTACTGATTAGCTGAGACCGGTTGATACAAGACACATGTTGAATGACAAAAGAGTAAACTTCAAGCCATTATAGCAACAGCTATGCAAACTGAGAAACACGTTTAGTTATTTTGTTTGATGAACTAATTGTAAACTAGACTGTGACGGAAGCAAAATTCCAATAGAAAAGTTTACACACAAAAATGCTTTTCTGTATTGGTTGGTGTCATGAAATATAACCAGTGTATAGACGTATAGGCTATTACATGTAACACATTAATTTGGCACAATAATGTTAAACAGTAAACAACTTTAATGTACACATTACATTCCATATTTGATTATTTCTGAAGCTTTATTACTTCTTATGAAAAAGAGAAGTAAACTGAGCAAGCACGCTCTTTTGAAACTGTTTTCTTATTGGCTAATTTTCCTGCTGAATCTACAAACCTTCTGCTCTTTCTCTCTAGCTGGTGAAACTGACAACTCTGGAATTATGTTAACAGTGGTTCCTGGGATTTCTAGCAGGTAAACTAAACTTTTTTTTAACACACATACACATGTCTATGAGTGTATCGTACTAATATTCACTGGTTACAGCATTTAACTTTTAAGCAGAAATGAGCCACATGGTTAAATGTAATCCAATGTAAAATGTAATTTAACTGTAACACACAACCAAACTGAAACTGATCATTTGTTTTTTTATTGGCTTTTTAGAAGAATGATTACAAATACTTGTGTTTATTTCATCCATTGCTTCAAACATCATGGTTTTTATCTGATGTCTACAAACACAATTTATTGATTTAACAGAAAATTTTAAATGTTTTTATCAGCAACATAAATATTTTTTATGTAAATATAAATGTATTTATAAATACATATGATATTATTTTTGATGGTTGTTTCATCATTATTATTGCAATACAAATACAAGCTCATAAATATTGAGTGAAGTTCCAGTTATTATACAGGATGAAATGTAACATAAATTATTATATCACATTTAACAGAGTGACCAAAAGGGCTGGAGTGCTGCTACTGGGAACTGATGGGAGAATTCCAGCTCATAAAGAGGGTAAGTACAAAAATAATATACAAACACAAAGTGTTCTAGAACTCAGGGTCATAATTTGCATAGAAAATGATACAATAACTACATGGCAGTGCATTTTGTCATACCATATCTTTTGGTCTATATTTTAATCTTAACTGAGCTTGAATTTTATTAGATTTATTTCCAATATTTATTCATTTGTAACAGTTTTGCCCAAAACAGATGATCACCTGGTGAAGTAATTCTTGATGACAAGAAACCTACTTGAAATAAAAATGTATCTCAGAATGACTGGTATGGGTGTTAACATTTTTATTGATAAGGAGAGAACAACATTTCGACCTTCCTAGGTCATCTTCAGGTTTCTTAACCAGCCATTCTGAGATTCAAAAATGTCACCTGCTCCATTTAGAACTCGTGATGTAGTCTAAGTTTCTTTAGTTATCAAATTCACAGGATAATTATAAAGGTGATTACACTATGTAACAAAATTTTTACTTTTTCTTGTTAGTAGGCATAAAGAGTTATTTCCCAATTGCTTATGCCTAAAGTAAATGGAAAAGACCTATTTTTCTCTTTAAACTTTACTTTTGTGACCTGGGTAATGAAATTTTCAAATCTACCCATTTTCTGGAACATTCCAGGTAGATTCAGTGCTGAGTAGCTGATAGAGAATTTTCTTGAACTTTCTAGAATGTTGTAGAAGCCTCAAAGCTGTGCTGCTCCATAATGGGAATAAGGATCCGTTTCTTCCCCTGGTTCATTCGGTGCACCTCAAAGAGGAATATAAGAGCATCAAGACCTTGGTAGAAGTCTTGAAGTATGATGAGTATGGCTGGGAGGTTATCGGAGACTTCAAAATGGTGGCATTCCTGGTGGGGCTCCAAGGGGGCTTTACCAGGTTTCCTTGTTATCTTTGCCTTTAAGAAAACAGGAACACAGCACTGCACTACAACAGGAAGCACTGGCCATAATAGACAGAGTTCTCTGTGGGGAGGCACAATGTCAAGTCTGAACCACTAGTGGATTTCCAGAAGGTGTTGTTCCCACCATTGCACTTAAATTGGGTTTTATGAAACAATTTGTCACAGCTCTTGATAAGGAGCCTGCAGCCTTCAAATACCTTCAAGACTTCTTCCTTTCTAAGCTGTCAGAAGCAAAGGTCAAAGCCGGTTTCTTCAATGGACCACAAATAAAAAATATTTTGGAGTACACGAAAATTCCCCAAAAAGCTCAATATGAAGTAAAAAAAGCATGGGGCAGCTTTGTCGCAGTGGTTCAGGGCTTCTTGGGCAATCATAAGGCCAAAAATTATGTAGAACAGGTTGAGGCTCTGGTGAAGAACTATGGCAAAATGGGCTGCAGGATGACTCTGGAAGTCCGTATCCTTGATGCTCATTTTGATGAATTCAAGGAGAACATGGGAGCATACTCAGAGGTGCAAGACAAAAGCTTCCACCAAGATATACTGGACTTTGAACGCTGCTAACAAATCTCAAAAATCTACTCACTTCTAAACATTTTTGCATAATTTTAGTGTAAATACATGTAAATCTTAATTCATATGTCGTTTTATTCGGACCTTATGTAAATGAAAATTTGCCCGTTTTTACAAAGAAAATAAGTTAATTTCTAAATTTCATTATCCAGGTCACAAAAGCAAAGTTTGAAGGGAATAATGGTCATTTTCTGTACTTTTACAACATAAGCAATTAGGAAATAACACATACTATCCAGGAACAAAATTTGTGTTACATTGTGTGATTATATCTCTAAAAACTCTTAATCTAGGAAAAGCTAAATTTTATCAGAGGAACCATGAGATCTGAATGTCTTATCTGCATAAGTTTGAACAGGATACATTATCTTAGCAGTATTCTGCAGATTGACATGTATTTTATGTACATAATTGAACTGGTGTTGTTGAAAATAGAGAGACAGAAGAAAAAATGAAATCAGAACTGGTCTGGGAGAAAAGTGATTTTACTATACGGTATTATATGGCTTTAAAACAAAACCATATAACACATCCATACTTTCTTCAGTAACACCTCTGATCTTAATGCAGCAGGTCTAGTGATTAAGGTGCCTCGGTTTTGATCCCCCATCACTAAAAATGCTCACCCTTTTGCCATGGGACATTATAATGTGATGATAAATCCTGCTATGTTTTGGTAAAAGAGTTAACGATTGATGGTATTGACTATTACTGCTAAATTAGGGATGGCTAGTACAAGTGTCCCTCATGTAAGTTTGCACAAAATTCAAACTTAATGTATCTCTGTTATAGTTTTGCTTCTTTAATTCAACAAGCTTTAAGATACAATGATCTTAAATATGAAGGTTTCCTTATAAACTACTTTTTAATACAGTTGTGTTGATTGTACAGGATAATTGTGTGTTCCTTTTAAGTGATATATTTATTGGTCATTGAAATCAGTCTGACAGTTGAGGTTTAGCATATCTTTTATAAATCTCATGTTTTCAAAGCTCCCATTGAAATTGTTTTCATATTGTTAAGTAAAACACCCAGCATTTAAGAAAGATAATTTATGTTGCATGTAATTTATTTTAATGATTTTGGGAATATAACCACAGAACATCAATCTTCATATTCTTAAAGAAATGGCTAATTGAATTTTCAACTTCAAATATAAAATTAATGCTTGAATATGTTAACATTCTAAAATATACCAAGAAGATTTCCTTATATTCTCTTTGATATACTTGGATATTGAAATTAATCTTTCTAATGGATGCATTTAGAGCACATGGAAACAGAATGTATGATCCAGGACCAAATAGAAATTCATCCTTTTCGCTTTAGGACACACACTCACCAGTTGGGTAAGTATTTGCTAACATACTTGTATTAAACTTAAAGCTTGATAACACCACACACATATATATACATTCATATTTAGTTTCCAGCTGCTATGTAATTTGCATTATGGTATACAAATAGTAAGAACAGCAGTGCCCTCTATTTGCATCATATATAAATACTTCAGTATTTCAACTCACATGTCGTTTCTCACTTAAAGTGAGTACTTCCTATTGGACTTACTTTATCAGTCTGCTTAAATTTGTTGTTTGCTCAGTTCTCCTATATATCTATTTGGTAATGCTAAAAATTGGAATAGGAATAACATTTCTTGTCTGTGTTTTTTGATTGGGAAGTAAGAGTAAATACAAAATCTGAGGCTGTACTGTCCTCATATGCTGTAATATTATCCAAGAATGATAAAACTTTTATCTACAGAATAACTAGAGGTCTGACAGAAATTTATTGTAGAGCGAGTCTGAATTTTCTAACTTTGATTGACGTTTAAGACGCTGGACACAATGAAACAATATTTGACTCACAAAAACAATAAATGTTTGTATGGATTAAAGAAAGTTCCTTTGTTGAAAAGATCTCCCCCTCTTTATTGTGAAAATAATAGACTGAGAAAAGCATGCATGGCATTATATACAGGAAACAATATTGCTAGTCTGCCCATACCTCTTGTGCTACCCACATGATTTTTTTTATCACATTCACTGCTAGATAAGGGAGATTTTTTTTGATGTTATTTTTGCATGATAGGTCACCTGACCTTTCAATGGAAAACACTTCCAATTATCTTTACATTGTATGTAAATATTTAAAGAAATATGTCTCACAAGAAGACAGCAGTGATACATCAGGTGAATGACCAAGAACTGTAGGTAACAAGGTCAAAAGAAAGTTAAAACTACATACACCAGAATAAATGAAAACGTTGAAAAATTTCTATTTTAAAACATATGATAAGCCTGCATACCACAAGAGAAAATTAAACACACACACACAGGTAAATATGAATACAAGTAACTATCAGAGTGAAATTTGCTAAATATTGATGGATTCTTTTCATCCCATCTTTTCTTCAGTGGCACAACAGCATGTCTGCAGAGTTACAACGCTATAAACTGGGGTTAGTAGATACCCAATGTGTAGCTTTGTGTTTAACTTCACTTAAACATATTTTTCATTATAGGACCTATCTTTGAAAAAAATTAAATTACATGAATGTAATATTATACTGTTTCATTCTGTTTTTATATGTAGTCACTGGAAACTATAGAAATTATGTAAATCAATATGAAAATGAAGTTGATTAAATAAAGCAGAATAGATTCTGGTATTTATATATATTAGTATGAATTCATGGAATTTCTCTAAGGATATTGGAACCCATGTAATAATTGTTATAATAATTATTTGTTACACATAAAGGTGCTGGTAATTTATGTATTTTTATTTCTATTTTTTGAGGAATTTATATTTTCAAGTATGATTTATATATTTGCTTCATATTTTATTATTAATTGCATTTGATAACAAACAGTAATTAAATACAATACACACATAACAAATGTTGCACACATCAGTTAAATATATTTTTGTAATTTTCCAAGTGTTTTACAAGGAAAACTTTCAACATCTACTGTATCATTCAGTTTAGGGGTATGCAAGTTATTTTAAGAAGACATTTTTTTAGGTTATACATGGACAAGTATGTGTTTATTGAGACAAATAAAAATGTTTTGTTGCACATGCTATTTGACATCTTTATCACTGAAGCAAGTAATTATAAATAAGAAACTTATTTGAATATATGTAACCTGAAATATAAGAAAGTGAAGTAAATATATGTATTGAAAAGACAAATAACCCTTTTATTTATATTATAAGCTTGTTAGATAACCCTTTTATTTATATTATAAGTTGGTTAAATAACCCTTTTATTTATATTATAAGTTTGTTCGAGGGATGTGTAATTCTTAATGAATTTTAAGTGCATTAGTAAAAGTTTCTACATATTTTAGTTTTTAACTTTTAAACATACATGTATATTTCTCATGCAGGAAGCTTGTGGCAGGATATGTTGTTAAGCCTAATGGCCAGTGGCTGTTGATTGGAAAACATGACCCTCTGAAACCACAGGTATTTGTAGAAACTATTTGATAATCTTTGAAAATATGTGCAATTAAAACTAACCAGGAAACGTGTGAACTATTTAAATTTCGTAATATTAAATAATTCTATACGAAATAAATAATATTAACTTAATGAGGATCCCCAGTCTCACAAGTTTACCTTACCTGTTTCAGATGTTTTACCCTGTTCAGAACAACTTGACAATTTTGCAAGGAGATATAGTGGTGAGTGTTAACAAAAGTCATTACGTGTTTTTTTGTGGAAATTATATTGAAATTTTATAATACAGTAAAGAACAGGGCATAGATTCTGGGGATGGTGGGTATACATCCCCCCTTCATTTTAGGTGGGGGATGGTGCATTTAATCATCCCCTACAGTTTGGTCTGTTGAATTGTTTTATTGCATCACAGGCCTACAAATTGTGTATTTGTTCTTGTGATTCTCATGTTCTTACCAATCGAATTACATAATTAGGCCTAGATGTAGGCTTTTTCAGTAGCCAAAGTTTACATCTTTAATATAGGCATACTTCTAAGCTTTTCGATCTAAGCGATAGTTCGTAAGTGTCAGTCAGCAGGCCTAAGTATACATGCAAGGCTTTCAAGCACTATCACAGAATCTACCTACGTCTTGTACGTAGTGTAAGATTAAGTAAAATTTTCATCACAACAGATTGAACAGAGCATGAAATTCGAAAATATTACTCCCAAGTGTAAACTCCTGTGATCTAGATCTGGCAGGCCATTTGTAGCTTGTAGCTGCATCAATCTTATCTGTATATTGTGCAGTTTTCCTATGCCATGTCTTATGCATGTCTAACCGATTTTATTGTCGAACGCCTTACTCTCCTTAGCTGCCAAAGCCGCTGACCATAGTGTACAGTTAACGACAGGTTTGGGCCTTCGGATCCAGATGCTCTACATCACTCCCTCTCCTCCTCCCTTTAGTCTGAGCCTCGATTTTACAACAGGGCTCATTAGACCTGTATATGTGGCCCTCATTAATCCATGAAATTTCAGATTATCACTGCCCTCTAATAAAGTGCTGGAGCTTTATGGTAAAAAAACAATATATTCTGTTATCACAGATAGTAAAAATATTGTATTTTCTTGTATAATTAGAACACAAAAGGAGCGATTTCAACAGCCTGAAGCCTCTACTAGAATTGTATTGTTAGTTTTTGTTTAGGTGTTTTTATTTAATAGATGTGCTTATGAACATTATATCACAACGTGTTTGATGAGCTTTAACAGTAATATAATATATTTGTGATTGTTTAAGTATTTTTCGAGAAACTTGCAATTACTTGTGTTGTAACTAGCATACATTATTGTCCCAGCGATGCCCAGGCGGTCAGGGCAGTGGTAGTCACTGTGAGGTTCACGCGTTCGACTTAAATACATTGTACAGTTCAGTCCAACTTCCATTCTGTTCTACCTTCATTCATTGTACATTAGAGTTTTTCAATAAAGACTGTATTTTAGCCTGTTGAGTCATCTGGGAAACAGATTCCAATTATGAAAAGCAAGCATCTGAAACTTTCCCATATTAGACAGTTCTGCAAGCCAGTTACTAGTACTACAAGTGACAATGTAGATGCAGATAATCCAACAACCTCAAGCAAAGGAATAGAAATTTGCCAACTATTGCACATTATGAACCACCAGATAGTTGTGAAACAAGTTTGTGCAGTAATGAAAAATCTGACACTTTACAGATACAGTGTGGAAAGACATATCATCCAGGCGCACAACTAATACCATGACAGAAAGCAAAATCTCAAAATATCAACTTCCAGGGCAAGTGGTTTGATGAGTTCCCATGGCCGCACTTCAACAATCAGACTCAAAAAGTCATATGCTTTCATTGTACCAAGGAGGGAAATAGAGGCCTTTTTACAGGGAAATTGGAGAGGCCAGTGGAGTATACCTTCATATCCACCGGTTTGTGCAACTGGAAAAGGCAAAACAAAGAAATTCAACAAACACCAGTCCTCCCTCTCAGCACAGATTCGCTATATCTCCAGAAGGTTCACTTGATGTAACTCCAGTGACTGTCCAGCTACATGATGGAAAAAAAAGCAGCAGGAAGAATGCAAAAGAAGTCTAGCCAAAATATTCAGAAGTTTACGTTTCTTACTGCGTCAAGGTTTAGCATTACATGGACATACTGATGGGAGGGAACTTCCTGCAGTTAATGAAGCTCCTGGAAGAGGAAGATCCTGAGGTGACGGCCTACTTATCAAAGAAAACCACATTCACATCACCCCAGGCTCAGAATGCAATAATGGAGATGTTCAGCCATCAAATACTGAGGGAACATAGCACACGAAGTGCAGCAAAGTAAAATCTTTGCATTAATGGTTTATGGCACTCAGGATGTTACAGGTGCCAAACAGGAAAAGCAATAATGTAATACATACATGTGATGAGAACCTTGACGTCCATGAGACATTTCTTGGTTTTGTACAGTGTTTCCAATACAACTGGTGAAACAATATCCTGACTATACTTGATGTACTGACTAGATTCAATTTACCACTGTCAGGATTAAGAGCACAAACTTATGATGGAGCCGCTAACATGAGTGGGTGCGTATTAGTGGATTTTTCAGGCAAAATAAAAAGAGAAGCAACCGTCAGCTTTGTTTTTCAGTCATGCGAACACACAAGGCTAATTTAATAATGTAACATGCAGTTGAAGCTTGTGAAATGTGTTAGATTCTATACAGTGGGTACATGAACTTGGTGTCTTGCTTTAGAGGTTAGGCAAATACAAGACAATTTTTTTGAAGGTATTGTATCATCAGACAGCCACAATAGTCCAGTTGTGCTGCCTCTCTGCAATTACATGTGCTAATGATCACTACAGACACATTGTTGATTCTTTGTCTGAATTAGCAAATGAAATATCAGATGTAGCAGTGAAAACACGGAGGTCCTGTTGGACAGATTTCACAAAGGAAAAGACAGTTTTAGAATTGTTGACGCTCAGCATCCATTAGCTGCATTAGAAGAACTAAACTGTACATTCCAAGCAAAATCAGCGACAGTATCTGGCATGATTGAAGCATCTGCAATGACAGTTGAGCAATTGTGGGTATTTCTTTGAACAGAGGAAAATTACAACAAGATATTTGATGAAGCTGAGAAAAGGTGACTTCCCTAGATCTGGTGCCTATTGAACTACCACGCATTCACAGACCTCCCAGAAGAATCACAGGTGATGGCTCAGCACACCATTCTGCAACAGCTAGAGATTACTGCAGAAGCCAATATTTTAAATTTGTGGGCACAGTCATAGAACATCTGACCACTAGATTCAATGCAGACAACAATGACTTGAGGCAATACCTGCACTTGAAAACATGATCACATCTAGCAAGATTGACAACTCAGTTATAAACTTCTATCCAGAAATCTCTGTACAACGGTTTTGAGTTTCAGTTGTCCATGTTCAAAGGAACAACAACAGCAGTATCTCTGAAAGATGCGAAGGATGTTTACTGTAAAATGCATGACACAAGCCAGCAGATGTTTAGTGAAGTGTTTCTTCTCATGAAAATTTTACTTGTATGTCCAGTATCCAACTGCGAATGTGAACGCAGCTTTTCTGCATTAAGATAGTTGAAGACGTGGTTAAGGTCAACTATGTCTCAGTGCTGCCTCAACCATGTGGCAGTTTGTCACACTCACAAAGATGAAGTCGACAAGATAAATATAGAAGAGCTTATGAAAGAATTCGTAAACAGATTATCACAAAGGAGGTCTACGTTTTGGGAACATGTAGACTAGAGAAATAAATGAATCTTACTTCAATGAAAAGTATGAATAATTATGTGTTAAATTGTATTGGTGTAATTTTCAAGAGTTTGCAAAGA
>NC_134826.1:16030986-16075628 GCF_004210375.1 Tachypleus tridentatus
CTTTTACCAACAATTGTGGGATTGACCGTCACATTTAACGCCACGGCTGAAAGAGCGAGCATATTTGGTGTGACGAAGTTGTAATGTGACGGTCAATCCCACTATTCATTGGTGAAAGAGTAGTCCAAGAATTGGCGATGGGTGGTGATGACTAGCTGCCTCCCCTATAGTCTTACGCTGTTAAATTAGGGGACAGCTAGTGGATATAGACCTCGTGTAGCCTTGCGCGAAAATTCAGAACAAACAAACAAAATTTGTATGTTTACTTAGTATATAAACCAAAAGTGGAAATAATGTAACTGACTTTATTCACATAAATAACTAACGTGAGTTCTCCACGAGGTGACCAAAAGCCGCCTGGAAGGTTACCTGTTTTAATCACTCGCACCAGTGTACAGTAGTTTGTTATCTGTCAATCAGACAGAAGACATTCAAAATGACATCATGTAAGGAACATTAAACATTGCAATTTTTTTCTACCGTGACATCAGGGAAAGGTGCGTATTCCATGAATCACGAGAAGAATTTTGGATTATGTAGTCTACAGCACAGCATGATATAGGAACTTCAAAAGCAACATATAACAACATTTGTTACTTCTAATTTTGGTTTTATGTACTTCTGAAACAGAACACTTTCGGGGTAGGGGGATTCCTGCGTAAGCACATCTAGTAGAGGTTTATATGCACGAGATGATATTTATACAGCAAAGTGTTTGAGCAACACCAAATCAACTACTTTCTGTCAAACACGCCACTTGGGGCGCTGCGATTAACATGATTACGCTTACCGATCTGTTTGTTTGTTTATTTAAAGTTAAGCACAAAGCTACACAATGGGCTATATGTGCTCTGTCCCCCACAGTCTTTCAAACCAGAATTAAAGCGTTGTAAATCCGCAGACATACCGCTGTGCCACTAGGACGCCTTACCGGTCTGAGTGGTCAACTAAGAAGTATATAGTCTTTGGTATGAGCATATTAAAGGTATTGTCCACTAGTTTATTGTCTAGAGTGACGTCACTCTACGTATTTTTATTTACACTTGTGCCTGATAAAGTAGACATGCTAAACTGTAACCATCAACAGTTTAACTAACTTGTGCTTAAGATAACTGAATCAAATTCGCTTAAAATAACTATCACAAAAAAAAATAAACGTTTTAAACCTGTGTAATATTTAGATGAAGATTCAGTTGCAGAGATATTCCAATATTAGAGTCGGTTGGGTGTAATTTTCCGAAGAAATTTAATGTGTCCTATGATTAAGTTATAGCAGTATGAGTTAAATCAGATCAGTAAGTTGAAAGACTACAATCTCCTTGTGAGAGTAAAATGTTCAAGGTCTTTAGTTTATGGAGTTGATACAACCAACTGATATCGTCAACTACTTTCGACAAGGGCTTGTTGATGCGTGAAATGAAAGGATTTGTTGAGTTAAATGGGTTTTAATATCGTGATATATTTCTGTGTAGTAAGATTTACGTTAATCATACCAACAATTTAGTTTATTCCTAAGGGCTCAGAGGTATATCAAACCGGATTTCGATACCTGTGGTGGGCAAAGCAGAGATAACCCATTTTATAGCTATGTGCTTAATACCAAACAAAACATGGTGTTCTTCCCCTAACAATTCATGTAAAGTGTGTTCAAATCGTTGTTTATTTCTTTGTTTACCAGTGTGTAATAAACTGTTGTTTTACCTCCGAACTGTAGCCTGAAAGATTTATGATTTCTATTCCTCCACTACAAAATCGCGCTTTGTGCTTTGGAATCGTGGGTGCGTTACAAGAGTGACGGTCAAATCCATCTATTCGATTAGACCAGCTGGTGTTGAATCCAGATCTTTCTAATGGAAGGGGGATGAATGTGAAACTGAGAGGTAGAGGATTCAAATAAAAAATGAAAAATACTTTATCCGTGGAGGGGGGTGGTATAAGGAATACTCCCTCCTGTAATACCTCCTGTTGAGTAGTTACCTTCCCTCTAGTCTACCAGCTCAAAACTTGTGTAGTTTTGCGCGAATATCCGAATCAAACAAAGAAACAGTCGTTGTTTTTAATCGATTTTTATCATTCCAAAAACAATATTAATTTGAAAATAAGGATACACTATGCTATAAAAAGGATAAACAAAAATCTATAAAAATCAATTTTATTACGTTTCAGACGATTTGTTTGTTTGTCTTGAATTTCGCGCAAAGCTACTCGAGGGCTATCTGTGCTAGCCGTTCCTAATTTAGCAGTGTAAGACTAGAGGGAAGGCAGCTAGTCATCACCACCCACCGCCAACTTTTGGGCTACTCTTTTACCAACGAATAGTGGGATTGACCGTCACATTATAACGCCTCCACGGCTGAAAGGGCAAGCATGTTTGGTGCGACCGGGATTCGAACCCGCGACCCTAAGATTACGAGTCGAATACCTTAACACGCTTGATCATGCCGGGCCATTATTTTAGACGAAGGAAGCCCTCCCTCAGGAGCTTTTTGGGGTTCTGTTATGATATCAAATTAGGCCAAAATATAACACGGAATGGTACATTAAAATGTGTTCAATCTTTCTTTTGATATAGGAATTTAGTTTAATTAGGTGCTTACTTAAATTAGTACCAGATAAGTCGTAAGTTGATGACACGAAGTACTGGCATCCCGTTTACAGCCCTTAACATTTCTTTCTCATTTTTTATTAACGAAAGAGTGGCCCGGCATGGCCAAGCGTGTTAAGGCATGCGACTTGTAATCTGAGGGTTGCGGGTTCGCATCCCCGCCGCGCCAAACATGCTCGCCCTCCCAGCCGTGGGGGCGTTATAATGTGACGGTCAATCCCACTATTCGTTGGTAAAAGAGTAGCCCAAGAGTTTGCGGTGGGTGGTGATGACTAGCTGCCTTCCCTCTAGTCTTACACTGCTATATTAGGGACGGCTTGCGCAGATAGCCCTCGAGTAGCTTTGTGCGAAATTCAAAAACAAACAAACAAACATTACTGAAAGAAAAATATTTTTTCAACGAAAATGCCAACAAACAAACAAAGAGGGGTAAAGCCAGCATACCAACTAATACATCTAGAATACAGTGTCTTATGTGTGCAACAATGAAACAGACACATTCGTACGGCTAATTCAGCTACACAGTAGTTACAGCAGATAAAAACGCACATAGCCTAGCTGCTTTGCGCCATAAAACACCAAATCAACCAACCAAAAGAAAAAAGATTTAATAGTATCAACCTGAAGACGTGATGGTCTGAGATATGACTCAGTCTACTTTGGATAAGATCCCCCCCCTCCGTCGGCTATGACCTAAAGGACCGGAAGTGCACTAACCCCTCGTTCTTTCCTTGCATTGTTTGACCGCCCACGGACTTCAATGCAGGATATTTCGACGGTTGCCGGTCACGAAGTTCGCTCGTGAGGCTTCGTTTCGACTCTCTCCCTTTTGTTTCTTTTTCTGATGAAACGTCGTAATAAATTTTCGCGTACTTATCGTGTCAAAGGGCATCTATTTAATACGTCCTACTGCTGCTGTGATAGAAATGGACTTCTTCCCGGCAGCGCTAAAACTCTATTCCCACGATTCATTAAAAGAAAATGTTATTCACTTGAACCGCAGTTAAGTATATTCCTGTTGGCGTTAAATTGATTGTTCGAACACCTAACGCCCTCTTTGGTCGGTTTTCAAGTTCGGCTTAACATTCGATCGGTTGTTGCGCAAAATCGTACCAAACTGTTTGAAGTGGGTGTCGACCGACATGTAACAACTGATTAATATTTGTTCTTGTTTCCAAGTTATTCCGTTCTCTACACTACATGAACTGGATGTGGTATTATATTCACTATTTGTATCCATTTTTTTTACCCAGTTAATGTTTGTTAGTATATATCTTAATGCTATCAGTTTAAAGTTCATTTAAACGACATACGAAGTCTTTTTTGTAAAGTCGAAATACCTGTAACGTATATCTTTATTAATTTTCCTAGTAATATAATTTTTGTTTGTTATTATCATTTTAAAAATTGTAAGTTTTTTTCCCCCCCAGCACAGAAACACTATGATAATAATAACAAAAAATAACTATGGTGTTCTGTCTCAAACATGGGCCCTGGCATGGCCAGGTGGGTTATGGCGTTCGAGTCGTAATCCGAGGGTCGCGGGTTCGAATCCCAGCCGCACCAAATATGCTCGCCCTTTCAGCCGTGGGGGCGTTATAATGTGACGGTCAATTTCACTATTCGTTGGTAAAAGAGTAACCCAAGTTTTCACTGCTAAATTAGGGACGTCTAGCGCTGATAGCGATCGTGTAGCTTTGCGCGAAATTAAAAACAAACACCATTGTTTCTCTAGCTATCCATCTGACGTTGCTAATTAAAACTATAAATTTATATTATCTGAAGATGACTCTTACCACCCCAAAATTTATATTTGTGTCCGCTAGTTCTACAATTTTAATCATTTAGTACAAAGAATATGATGTGTCGACCCTATTAATTCACTAAACAATATTAAGTACTTTGATCAGATAACACTTGTTTTATCAAAAAAAAAGTAATTTTAAAGCCTTTATCCTCACATCAGAAGTTTTCCATCTCATTCTTGTTGCCCTCTTCTAATTCTTTTCTAATAATTCTATGCCATTCCTCAAATAACGAGCCCAAGACTGAATATAACACTTCAAATGACCTATGACTTATACAATGGCATTATAACCTCTTTAGAATTGTATTCAATATTTCTGTTGCTACAACATAAAAATCGTTTTTTACCTTACTACTCTCAAAAGTACACTGTTTGGATGACGTGAGAAAGTGACCAAGTAGAAGATATTATGGCTCAGCGGCATGTCTACGGACTTACAACGCTAAAATCCGGGTTTCGATACCCGTGGTGGGCAGAGCACAGATAGCTCATTGTGTAGCTTTGTGCTTAATTCAAAACATTACTCCTTTTTACTATAAAACTGTCTATATTATAACACCTAAATTATAATTATAATTCAAGTTATGATAGACCACACTCGCATATTCTGTGGTTAAAAGCCGTCTGCCACTTACTTGTACAGTCATCAAATGATCTAAATCCTTTTACAAAGTAGCAGCATCTTCCATACAGTCTGTGATATCCAAACTTTGACATCACTAACAAATTAAAACAATTTGTTGACCATTTCTTCATCTATTATAATATGTCATTGATGCAAATCGGAAAGAACAAAGTTCTATAAGTAAGCCCTGAGATACTCCACTTGTGACATTAATCCATTTTGTGGTGGATTTGCTATTATATATCTATTTCAAAGATGATGTTTAAGTTTAATTTATATTTAGAGATGTACATAATTTATACTGTTAAAACTGTTTTGCGAAATTCTTACCGATTCACTAAAGTTGAAGAAGACTCTTGAGTGTAGGAATGAATAATATATGTGTGTACGTAAACACTAGTGTATCGTCAGTATTGTTGTGCATGCTGAAATTTATAAAAAAACTCTCTACACGCTCAGAAATGTAACCAACGCGATGCACCAAGAGACAATATCTATTATTAGTTTGCTATAGTTGGTGTAGTATGAACCTTATCAACTATAATTGTGAATAAAGCTTATTAATTATTAACTTCAGATATTTGACCAGAACCGTTAATAAATTTAGAACGTTACAAACCATTTAACTTCAGTTGATTTACATTGGACACAGTAATTTTATGAAGACATTATAAAACTTAAGCGTTGAATAACTCAACGTGTGATCAGCGAAAAATGCAGAGCTGGCTAACTCCCTGTTAAATGAATTGTACCTACATCAACTCGAAATTACTTCGCTCATCGTGAACTCTCAGTAAGATATCAAAGACGTTCCGGACCAGATAGCGGACTAAATATTGTTAGTAAGTTTGTACATAGATCATTATTTGTAATAACTGTGATTATAAATTTTGTTATTGTTTGTATACTAAAATATTTTTGTATTAAAAAATATGTGCGTCAATCTTGTTGGCAAGTATCATATATTTAATATATCTTGACACTTACTTAACTTCTAAATCTAAATTATCATTTAACTGAGTTTCAGACTATTCGAAATTATAATACGTTACATAATAATTTGGAGACTTGTCCAGGGTTAAATAGTAATGCGTATCAAGTTTCACTGAACTCATTTCTTACATTAGTTTTCTTCCATCTAGCCAGTTTTTAACCCAATGAACCGCCATATCACCCACATGAATAGAAATAATTTCTAACAAGCCTTTTATGTGGCACCTTGTTAAATACACTCTGAAAATTCAGATACACCAAATATACACCTGTACCCTCATGTACAATAACTTCTCAGGATATTGTAAAACACCTTTCACCAGACTTTCAAAAACTTTTCCTACAACTGATGTAAAACCGTCGCTTTGATTTTGTGACCAGTTTACTGACTTCATTTGAAAATCTTGACAGAAAAAAAAACACTATTCGTTGGTAAAAGTAGCCCAAGAGTTGGCGGTGGGTGGTGATGACTAGCTGCCTTCCCTTTAGTCTTACACTGCTAAATCAGAGGTGGTTAGTGCAGATAGCCCTCGTGTAGCTTTGCGCGAAATTCAAAAACAAACTCACATTCACCTAAGAAAGGCCTGGCATGGCCTAGCGCGTAAGGCGTGTGACTCGTAATCCGAGGGTCGCGGGTTCGCGCCCGCGTCGCGCTAAACATGCTCGCCCTCCCAGCCGTGGGGGTGTATAATGTAGCGGTCAATCCCACTATTCGTTGGTAAAAGAGTAGCCCAAGAGTTGGCGGTGGGTGGTGATGACTAGCTGCCTTCCCTCTAGTCTTACACTGCTAAATTAGGGACGGCTAGCACAGATAGCCCTCCAGTAGCTTTGTGCGAAATTCCAAAACAAACTTTCACGTAAGAAAATTAAAATAATTAATTGATAGTATTTGAACTATTGCAACCAAGTTACAAGTACTAATTAATATAACACTTTCCTTATATACCAAACGTACAGACATCGCAATGCCCTTGAAAAAAAATTCTTATTTGAAAGTACCCTTATAAACTGTTATTATGTTAAGTAATAAAACAAACTCTATCTGCTACGTCGAAGAAGTCTTGAATACATTCTTTGAAAGATTATGCGAAAATAAATAACTAATTTCATACGAACAAAGAACAGCTTATGTACAGAATGATTATCACAAGCATAATTAAGAGTAAAACTACCGTCTGGATAATTCCTTAACTTTAAGCTTTTTCACAGGTGTTTTAACATTACATAATTATCCTTACCGGACTTGTCGCGCCTACTTTCTAGTTTTTTTTGTGTTTTTTTGTTTAAATTTCCCGCAAAGCTACTCAAGGGCTATCTGTGCTAGCCGTCCCTAATTTAGCAGTGTAAGACTAGAGGGAAAGGCAGCTAGTCATCATCACTCACCGCCAACTCTTGGGCTACTCTTCTACCAACGAATAGTGGGATTGACCGTCATATCATAACGCCCCCACGGCTGAAAGAGCAAGCATGTTTGGTGTGACGGGGATTCGAACCCACGTATTACTCGTATTACTAGTTGAACCTACTTTCTAGTCATTAATCAAATAATAAAATGAAAAACTAGAAGAAAAAAAATCCATAAATTTATTCACCTCCAAACATTTCTTGGAATCAGTTCTTACGTTTTATACACACGTTCCAAGACTAAAAACTATATAGAAACGATAATAAACGAAAAATGTGTGTTCTTTGTGTGTTGGTAAACCGTTTTTTTTTTTATAACGTTGGTTTTCACTTCCATGCGAGTGACAGTTTATTATGATTTTATTCAGCTCACGCAATGACCTTGCTTTTGCTTCCTAGAGGGACTATTACACCAACATCCGTCGTATAAATAATTACATGTGGAAAGCTAGGATTCTAATGACGTGTCTCGAAACGTTTAAATGTGCAGTGGCAAGGAATTCTTCATGTTGTAGCGTCAGCAGTAACGATACTTATTACAACAGATTTTACTCTTGTTTTGTGGAATGAACCTAGTAAACCTTTATTCGCCAACATGTCTCAGGAAATGTATATATATTTTATATTTCGTGATTTTATGAAGGATATTACTCAACTCACTTGGTCCATCTTTTCACACACCGTAGTGTTTGGTATGCACACTCGCACATTAAAAGCATCATTATATCTATCAAATAATTAATTCTATGTCGCGTACAAAAGTTTGGAAGCAAACATCTCTTTACTAATGTATTAGAATAAGCGCTTATACGGCTCGGCATGGCAAAGCGCGTTAAGGCGTTAGACTCGTAACCCGAGGGGCGAGGGTTCGAATCCCGATCGCACCAAACATGCTTACCTTCCCAGTCGTAGGGACGTTATAATGTGACGGTCAATCCCACTATTCGTTGGTAAAAGAGTAGCCCAAGAGTTGGCGGTGGGTGGTGATGACTAGCTACCTTCCCTCTAGTCTTACACCGCTAAATTAGGGAAGGCTAGCGCAGATAGCCCTCGAGTAGCTTTGCGCTAAATTAAAACTAAAAACGCTCATAATTAAGTTATTTGTTTTAATAACAGCAATAACGGTTACATTGTACGACAGAGTACGTACAAATGTTATATAAATTTTATTATTTTCACTTAAACATTAGATTTAGTGATAAAACAAAAATCTTTGGCGCTGACGACAGCTCTGTCTGTTGTACCAAAACTTCCCTGTGTCCAATCTGTCTAAATGACAGTTGCCACGGTTCTTATAATGTGTCGTCACAAATTTCTTCGCGTGTATCGATTTCATCCCATCTAAGTGATAAGTCTGGTAACTATGTTCCCCACATTTTGATTTGGAGCAATCTGTTGTCCCTTGCATTTAATGTGACCGAAGAAGAATGCACATGTACGTTTCGGATTATTGTTCTATCGGTAATATTAATTAATAACAATAGTCATTCAACACAATAGATACATATATATATTTATATATACTATAACACGAATAATGAGTATCACCTGTAAGGCTGTAATACACTAAATGTGTATATATTTATATATAGAACATGAATAATGAGTATCACATGTAAGGCTGTATTACACTAAATGTGTATATATTTATATATATAACACGAATAATGAGTATCACATGTAAGGCTGTATTACACTAAATGTGTATATATTTATATATATAACATGAATAATGAGTATCACATGTAAGGCTGTATCACATGTAAGGCTGTGTATATATTTATATATATATAACATGAATAATGAGTATCACATGTAAGGCTGTATTATACTAAATGTGTATATATTTATATATATATAACATGAATAATGAGTATCACATGTAAGGCTGTATTATACTAAATGTGTATATATTTATATATATAACATGAATAATGAGTATCACATGTAAGGCTGTATTACACTAAATGTGTATATATTTATATATATAACATGAATAATGAGTATCACATGTAAGGCTGTATCACACTAGATGTGTATATATTTATATATATAACATGAATAATGAGTATCACATGTAAGGCTGTATTATACTAAATGTGTATATATTTATATATATAACATGAATAATGAGTATCACATGTAAGGCTGTATCACACTAGATGTGTATATATTTATATATATAACATGAATAATGAGTATCACATGTAAGGCTGTATTATACTAAATGTGTATATATTTATATATATAACATGAATAATGAGTATCACATGTAAGGCTGTATCACACTAAATGTGTATATATTTATATATATAACATGAATAATGAGTATCACATGTAAGGCTGTATTATACTAAATGTGTATATATTTATATATATAACATGAATAATGAGTATCACATGTAAGGCTGTATTATACTAAATGTGTATATATTTATGTATATAACATTAATAATGAGTATCACATGTAAGGCTGTATTACGCTAAATGTGTATATATTTATATATATAACATGAATAATGAGTATCACATGTAAGTCTATATCACACTAAATGTCTATATATTTATATATAGAACACGAATACTGCGTATCACATGTAAGGCTGTATTATACTAAATGTGTATATATTTATATATATAACATGAATAATGAGTATCACATGTAAGGCTGTATTATACTAAATGTGTATATATTTATATATATAACATGAATAATGAGTATCACATGTAAGGCTGTATTACACTAAATGTGTATATATTTATATATAGAACATGAATAATGAGTATCACATGTAAGGCTGTATCACACTAAATGTGTATATATTTATATATATAACATGAATAATGAGTATCACATGTAAGGCTGTATCACACTAGATGTGTATATATTTATATATAGAACATGAATAATGAGTATCACATGTAAGGCTGTATCACACTAGATGTGTATATATTTATATATAGAACATGAATAATGAGTATCACATGTAAGGCTGTATTACACTAAATGTGTATATATTTATATATATAACATGAATAATGAGTATCACATGTAAGGCTGTATTACACTAAATGTGTATATATTTATATATATAACATGAATAATGAGTATCACATGTAAGGCTGTATCACACTAAATGTGTATATATTTATATATATAACATGAATAATGAGTATCACATGTAAGGCTGTATCACACTAAATGTGTATATATTTATATATATAACATGAATAATGAGTATCACATGTAAGGCTGTATTACACTAGATGTGTATATATTTATATATATAACATGAATAATGAGTATCACATGTAAGGCTGTATCACACTAAATGTGTATATTTATATATATAACATGAATAATGAGTATCACATGTAAGGCTGTATCACACTAAATGTGTATATATTTATATATATATAACATGAATAATGAGTATCACATGTAAGGCTGTATCACACTAGATGTGTATATATTTATATATATAACATGAATAATGAGTATCACATGTAAGGCTGTATCACACTAAATGTGTATATATTTATATATATAACATGAATAATGAGTATCACATGTAAGGCTGTATTACACTAGATGTGTATATATTTATATATATAACATGAATAATGAGTATCACATGTAAGGCTGTATCACACTAAATGTGTAACATGAATAATGAGTATCACATGTAAGGCTGTATCACACTAAATGTGTATATATTTATATATATAACATGAATAATGAGTATCACATGTAAGGCTGTATTACACTAAATGTGTATATATTTATATATATAACATGAATAATGAGTATCACATGTAAGGCTGTATTACACTAACTGTGTATATATTTATATATATAACATGAATAATGAGTATCACATGTAAGGCTGTATCACACTAAATGTGTATATATTTATATATATAACATGAATAATGAGTATCACATGTAAGGCTGTATTACACTAACTGTGTATATATTTATATATATAACATGAATAATGAGTATCACATGTAAGGCTGTATCACACTAAATGTGTATATATTTATATATATAACATGAATAATGAGTATCACATGTAAGGCTGTATTACACTAAATGTGTATATATTTATATATATAACATGAATAATGAGTATCACATGTAAGGCTGTATCACACTAAATGTGTATATATTTATATATATAACATGAATAATGAGTATCACATGTAAGGCTGTATTACACTAAATGTGTATATATTTATATATATAACATGAATAATGAGTATCACATGTAAGGCTGTATCACACTAAATGTGTATATATTTATATATATAACATGAATAATGAGTATCACCTGTAAGGCTGTAATACACTAAATGTGTATATATTTATATATATAACATGAATACTGCGTATCACATGTAAGGCTGTAATACACTAAATGTGTATATATTTACATATATAACATGAATAATGAGTATCACATGTAAGGCTGTATCACACTAAATGTGTATATATTTATATATATAACATGAATAATGAGTATCACCTGTAAGGCTGTAATACACTAAATGTGTATATATTTATATATATAACATGAATACTGCGTATCACATGTAAGGCTGTATTACACTAAATGTGTATATATTTATATATATAACATGAATAATGAGTATCACATGTAAGGCTGTATTACACTAGATGTGTAGATATTTATATATATAACATGAATAATGAGTATCACATGTAAGGCTGTATTACACTAAATGTGTATATATTTATATATATAACATGAATAATGAGTACCACATGTAAGGCTGTATTACACTAAATGTGTATATATTTATATATATAACATGAATAATGAGTATCACATGTAAGGCTGTATTACACTAAATGTGTATATATTTATATATATAACATGAATAATGAGTATCACATGTAAGGCTGTATCACACTAAATGTGTATATATTTATATATATATAACATGAATAATGAGTATCACATGTAAGGCTGTATTACACTAAATGTGTATATATTTATATATATAACATGAATAATGAGTATCACCTGTAAGGCTGTAATACACTAAATGTGTATATATTTATATATATAACATGAATACTGCGTATCACATGTAAGGCTGTAATACACTAAATGTGTATATATTTACATATATAACATGAATAATGAGTATCACATGTAAGGCTGTATCACACTAGATGTGTATATATTTATATATAGAACATGAATAATGAGTATCACATGTAAGGCTGTATCACACTAGATGTGTATATATTTATATATAGAACATGAATAATGAGTATCACATGTAAGGCTGTATTACACTAAATGTGTATATATTTATATATATAACATGAATAATGAGTATCACATGTAAGGCTGTATTACACTAAATGTGTATATATTTATATATATAACATGAATAATGAGTATCACATGTAAGGCTGTATCACACAAAATGTGTATATATTTATATATATAACATGAATAATGAGTATCACATGTAAGGCTGTATCACACTAAATGTGTATATATTTATATATATAACATGAATAATGAGTATCACATGTAAGGCTGTATTACACTAGATGTGTATATATTTATATATATAACATGAATAATGAGTATCACATGTAAGGCTGTATCACACTAAATGTGTATATATTTATATATATAACATGAATAATGAGTATCACATGTAAGGCTGTATCACACTAAATGTGTATATATTTATATATATATAACATGAATAATGAGTATCACATGTAAGGCTGTATCACACTAGATGTGTATATATTTATATATATAACATGAATAATGAGTATCACATGTAAGGCTGTATCACACTAAATGTGTATATATTTATATATATAACATGAATAATGAGTATCACATGTAAGGCTGTATTACACTAGATGTGTATATATTTATATATATAACATGAATAATGAGTATCACATGTAAGGCTGTATCACACTAAATGTGTAACATGAATAATGAGTATCACATGTAAGGCTGTATCACACTAAATGTGTATATATTTATATATATAACATGAATAATGAGTATCACATGTAAGGCTGTATTACACTAAATGTGTATATATTTATATATATAACATGAATAATGAGTATCACATGTAAGGCTGTATTACACTAACTGTGTATATATTTATATATATAACATGAATAATGAGTATCACATGTAAGGCTGTATCACACTAAATGTGTATATATTTATATATATAACATGAATAATGAGTATCACATGTAAGGCTGTATTACACTAACTGTGTATATATTTATATATATAACATGAATAATGAGTATCACATGTAAGGCTGTATCACACTAAATGTGTATATATTTATATATATAACATGAATAATGAGTATCACATGTAAGGCTGTATTACACTAAATGTGTATATATTTATATATATAACATGAATAATGAGTATCACATGTAAGGCTGTATCACACTAAATGTGTATATATTTATATATATAACATGAATAATGAGTATCACATGTAAGGCTGTATTACACTAAATGTGTATATATTTATATATATAACATGAATAATGAGTATCACATGTAAGGCTGTATCACACTAAATGTGTATATATTTATATATATAACATGAATAATGAGTATCACCTGTAAGGCTGTAATACACTAAATGTGTATATATTTATATATATAACATGAATACTGCGTATCACATGTAAGGCTGTAATACACTAAATGTGTATATATTTACATATATAACATGAATAATGAGTATCACATGTAAGGCTGTATCACACTAAATGTGTATATATTTATATATATAACATGAATAATGAGTATCACCTGTAAGGCTGTAATACACTAAATGTGTATATATTTATATATATAACATGAATACTGCGTATCACATGTAAGGCTGTATTACACTAAATGTGTATATATTTATATATATAACATGAATAATGAGTATCACATGTAAGGCTGTATTACACTAGATGTGTAGATATTTATATATATAACATGAATAATGAGTATCACATGTAAGGCTGTATTACACTAAATGTGTATATATTTATATATATAACATGAATAATGAGTACCACATGTAAGGCTGTATTACACTAAATGTGTATATATTTATATATATAACATGAATAATGAGTATCACATGTAAGGCTGTATTACACTAAATGTGTATATATTTATATATATAACATGAATAATGAGTATCACATGTAAGGCTGTATCACACTAAATGTGTATATATTTATATATATATAACATGAATAATGAGTATCACATGTAAGGCTGTATTACACTAAATGTGTATATATTTATATATATAACATGAATAATGAGTATCACCTGTAAGGCTGTAATACACTAAATGTGTATATATTTATATATATAACATGAATACTGCGTATCACATGTAAGGCTGTAATACACTAAATGTGTATATATTTACATATATAACATGAATAATGAGTATCACATGTAAGGCTGTATTACACTAAATGTGTATATATTTATATATATAACATGAATAATGAGTATCACATGTAAGGCTGTATTACACTAAATGTGTATATATTTATATATATAACATGAATAATGAGTATCACCTGTAAGGCTGTAATACACTAAATGTGTATATATTTATATATATAACATGAATACTGCGTATCACATGTAAGGCTGTAATACACTAAATGTGTATATATTTACATATATAACATGAATAATGAGTATCACATGTAAGGCTATATCACACTAAATGTGTATATATTTATATATATAACATGAATACTGCGTATCACATGTAAGGCTGTATTACACTAAATGTGTATATATTTACATATATAACATGAATAATGAGTATCACATGTAAGTCTATATCACACTAAATGTGTATATATTTATATATATAACATGAATACTGCGTATCACATGTAAGGCTGTATTACACTAAATGTGTATATATTTATATATATAACATGAATAATGAGTATCACATGTAAGGCTGTATTACACTAGATGTGTAGATATTTATATATATAACATGAATAATGAGTATCACATGTAAGGCTGTATTACACTAAATGTGTATATATTTATATATATAACATGAATAATGAGTATCACATGTAAGGCTGTAATACACTAAATGTGTATATATTTATATATATAACATGAATAATGAGTACCACATGTAAGGCTGTATTACACTAAATGTGTATATATTTATATATATAACATAAATAATGAGTATCACATGTAAGGCTGTATTACACTAGATGTGTATATATTTATATATATATAACATGAATAATGAGTATCACATGTAAGGCTGTATTATACTAAATGTGTATATATTTATATATATAACATGAATAATGAGTACCACATGTAAGGCTGTATTACACTAAATGTGTATATATTTATATATATAACATGAATAATGAGTATCACATGTAAGGCTGTATTACACTAAATGTGTATATATTTATATATATAACACGAATAATGAGTATCACATGTAAGGCTGTATTACACTAAATGTGTATATATTTATATATATAACACGAATAATGAGTATCACATGTAAGGCTGTATTACACTAAATGTGTATATATTTATATATATAACACGAATACTGAGTATCACATGTAAGGCTATATCACACTAAATGTGTATATATTTATATACTATAACATGAATAATGAGTATCCCATGTAAGGCTGTATTACACTAAATGTGTATATATTTATATATATAACACGAATACTGAGTATCACATGTAAGGCTATATCACACTAAATGTGTATATATTTATATATATAACATGAATAATGAGTATCACATGTAAGGCTGTATCACACTAAATGTGTATATACTTATATATATAACATGAATAATGAGTATCACATGTAAGGCTGTATTACACTAAATGTGTATATATTTATATATATAACATGAATAATGAGTATCACATGTAAGGCTGTATTACACTAAATGTGTATATATTTATATATATAACATGAATAATGAGTATCACATGTAAGGCTGTATTACACTAAATGTGTATATATTTATGTATATAACATTAATAATGAGTATCACATGTAAGGCTGTATTACACTAAATGTGTATATATTTATATATATAACATGAATAATGAGTATCACATGTAAGGCTGTATTACACTAAATGTGTATATATTTATATATATAACATGAATAATGAGTATCACATGTAAAGCTGTATTACACTAAATGTGTATATATTTATATATATATAACATGAATAATGAGTATCACATGTAAGGCTGTATCACACTAAATGTGTATATATCTATATATATAACATGAATAATGAGTATCACATGTAAGGCTGTATCACACTAAATGTGTATATATTTATATATATAACATGAATAATGAGTATCACATGTAAGGCTGTATTATACTAAATGTGTATATATTTATATATATAACATGAATAATGAGTATCACATGTAAGGCTGTATTACACTAAATGTGTATATATTTATATATATAACATGAATAATGAGTATCACATGTAAGGCTGTATCACACTAAATGTGTATATATTTATATATATAACATGAATAATGAGTATCACATGTAAGGCTGTATTACACTAAATGTGTATATATTTATATATATAACATGAATAATGAGTATCACATGTAAGGCTGTATTACACTAACTGTGTATATATTTATATATATAACACGAATAACGAGTACCACATGTAAGGCTGTATTACACTAAATGTGTATATATTTATATATATAACATGAATAATGAGTATCACATGTAAGGCTGTATTACACTAACTGTGTATATATTTATATATATAACACGAATAATGAGTACCACATGTAAGGCTGTATTACACTAAATGTGTATATATTTATGTATATAACATTAATAATGAGTATCACATGTAAGGCTGTATTACGCTAAATGTGTATATATTTATATATATAACATGAATAATGAGTATCACATGTAAGGCTGTATTACACTAAATGTGTATATATTTATATATATAACATGAATAATGAGTATCACATGTAAGGCTGTATTACACTAAATGTGTATATATTTATATATATAACATGAATAATGAGTATCACATGTAAGGCTGTATTACACTAAATGTGTATATATTTATATATATAACATGAATAATGAGTATCACATGTAAGGCTGTATTATACTAAATGTGTATATATTTATATATATAACATGAATAATGAGTATCACATGTAAGGCTGTATTACACTAAATGTGTATATATTTATATATATAACATGAATAATGAGTATCACATGTAAGGCTGTATTACACTAAATGTGTATATATTTATATATATAACATGAATAATGAGTACCACATGTAAGGCTGTATTACACTAACTGTGTATATATTTATATATATAACATGAATAATGAGTATCACATGTAAGTCTATATCACACTAAATGTGTATATATTTATATATATATAACATGAATAATGAGTATCACATGTAAGGCTGTATTATACTAAATGTGTATATATTTATATATATAACATGAATAATGAGTATCACATGTAAGGCTGTATTATACTAAATGTGTATATATTTATATATATAACATGAATAATGAGTATCACATGTAAGGCTGTATTATACTAAATGTGTATATATTTATATATATAACATGAATAATGAGTATCACATGTAAGGCTGTATCATAACTAAATGTGTATATATTTATATATATAACATGAATAATGAGTATCACATGTAAGGCTGTATTATACTAAATGTGTATATATTTATATATATAACATGAATAATGAGTATCACATGTAAGGCTGTATTATACTAAATGTGTATATATTTATGTATATAACATTAATAATGAGTATCACATGTAAGGCTGTATTACGCTAAATGTGTATATATTTATATATATAACATGAATAATGAGTATCACATGTAAGTCTATATCACACTAAATGTGTATATATTTATATATAGAACACGAATACTGCGTATCACATGTAAGGCTGTATTATACTAAATGTGTATATATTTATATATATAACATGAATAATGAGTATCACATGTAAGGCTGTATTATACTAAATGTGTATATATTTATATATATAACATGAATAATGAGTATCACATGTAAGGATGTATTACACTAAATGTGTATATATTTATATATATAACACGAATAATGAGTATCACATGTAAGGCTGTAATACACTAGATGTGTATATATTTATATATATAACACGAATACTGCGTATCACATGTAAGGCTGTATTATACTAAATGTGTATATATTTTTATATATAACATGAATAATGAGTATCACATGTAAGGCTGTATTACACTAGATGTGTATATATTTATATATAGAACACGAATACTGAGTATCACATGTAAGGCTGTATTACACTAGATGTAATAGTAATGTAAAATGTAATTAGTAGTGGATGGTTAATATTACGTAGATTTCTCACGAATCTTGTTACTTGTTGTTTTCTTGTTGTTGCGGGGAATCAAATCCCGGATTTTAGCGATGTACATTTATTGCTGACCCACTATCCTTCTCATGGAAAGTATCTCTGACCCATCATCCTTCTCATGGAAAGTGTCTCTGACCCACTATCCTTCTCATGGAAAGTGTCTCTGACCCATCATCCTACTCATGGAAAGTATCTCTGACCCACTATCCTTCTCATGGAAAGTATCTCTGACCCACTATCCTTCTCATGGAAAGTGTCTCTGACCCACTATCCTTCTCATGGAAAGTATCTCTGACCCACTATCTTTCTCATGGAAAGTGTCTCTGACCCATCATCCTTCTCATGGAAAGTGTCTCTGACCCATCATCCTACTCATGGAAAGTATCTCCGTGATAGTTAATTTTAAGAACGTATGATTGAAAGTGAATGTATAGTTACCCCCAGTGGCTCATCGGTTTGTCCGCGGACTTACAATGCTGAAAAAAACCGGATTTCGATACCCGTGGTGGGCAGAGCACACATACTCATTGTGTAGTTTTGTGCTTAATTCAAAACAACATCTGCTATAGTTTTTTCTGTAGAGGTCTTTCGCCTAATACCAGGATTTATCAGACTGGCTAGGATACGACAGACTCAGCAACACTATTCAACGCAACATTAACGTTTGTATTCATTTTAATACGTCGTCCACTTTAATAAGATTACTATTTAATTCCCTGTAAACTTATTGAAACATCGACGTAATAAGGTTCAAACCCGTGATTTTTTTAAGCCATGATAAGGCTCATAATCTACACATTTGTCCTATTGTTGTTAGGGTGTACTAAAACAAATTTTTCGTTGTATTTTAAATGTTAACTGTGTCACGCTGACTTAAATAATTGCTGAAAAAAATGTGGAAATTGTAATTAATTGGGAATCAAGTTCCTCTCTCGCCATCTGTTCGAAAGTTTTTCAACATTTCCATAGGATGGTTTTCCATTGCTAAGATCTGAGTATGCGATAAAACATAAGAACCAGTCAATATGTCCTGAGTTTGAAAAAACAAAAGAAAAAAAAGATAAAAGTTAGCGCCACCTACAATCCGCCATTAAGCTTATCGTCTGCACGAGCTCAGACATTTAGCAAATTTTAATGCAGCTAGAGAAAAGTTAATTATTGTTTAGAGATAGCAATAACGACAGACGTGACTTAATCGATTCAGAACATCTTTTTATCAACAGAGCCTGGCATGGCTTAATGGTGAAAGAGCTCGATTCACTATCCGAAGGTTGCGAATCCCCCTCTTACCACACATGCTTTTCAGTCGTGGGGGCGTTATAATGCGACGTTCTATTCGCTATTCGTTAATAAAAGAGTAACCCAAGAATTAGGGGTGGGTTGTGATGACTACTTGCCTTCCCTCTAATCTTTCACCCCTCAATTAGGGGCGGCTAGCGCAAATTGGCCTTGTTTATTTGTGCGCAAAATTCAAACTAAACCACTCAAAATTTGTGTTTAATCATATTTTTATTGAGTTATATTTCAGGCTGCCTATCTATATAATCACAATGTCACATCGCGTTTACGAAGACAATACGTTGTTCGAAATAAGATGCAAACACAGAGGTGTAGAGGACAATTTAAAAGTGGGTGGAGGAGCAAGTTCCATTTGACCAAGCGAAGAAATGTGTACTGTAGGTGCACTCATTACGGCCGAGGTCCAGGGCTTGCCTAAAGGTCCTGAAAATCATTAGGTTCTGGATTAAATTGTACGTATTTTCCTGAGGGTAATTTCCTAACTCTAATGCATTTTTATTTTCGTAGGCTTAGCAATCACTTGTTTCATTCCCTACAAAGCTGTTTTAAACGCCCTATTTCGGGACGTTTTTAACACACTAACTTATTTTTTTTTTACTTTTCAAATTAACAAGTAACACAACAATATATATTTTAGACATTGAATATAACAGATAGATAGTCATATTTTGTTCAAGAGCAAAGTTCCACAATAGTCTGAAGCTATTTGGTTGTGTCCGTTATAAGTTCGAACCCCGATTTCTAACGTTATAAGTCACGAACTTACCGCATGACAATTAGGTTTGGTCTATTTTGAATTTCACGCTAAGGTACACGAGGGCTATCTGTGCTAGCCGTCCCTAATTTAGCAGTGTAAGACTAGAGGGAAGGCAGCTAGTCATCACCATCCACCGCCAACTCTTGAGCTACTCTTTTACCAACGAATAGTGGGATTGACTGTAACATTACAACGCCACCACGGCTGAAAGGGCGAGCATGTTTGGCGCAACGGGGATACGAACCCGCGACCCTCAGATTACGAGTCGCACGCCTTAACACGCTTGGCCATGTCGGGCCTTTTTTTTAGTGCCTTCTACAGGTTGGGATAGCATGTTAATACACTGTGAAATAAGTGTTGAATAAAACAAAGGCTAGAAAGAGGTAGAAATATTGTAGTTTTTTTTTGTCTTTTAGATTATTCACTTCTTCCCTCGTTTTGTTTAAATATCTATAAAGATGTCAGTCCCCATATTTGTTGTCAATTTAGGCTAGCGTGTACTCTAAAATAATAACACTAATATATTAGTTATAACAGCTATTTCTTCCTTTGCTAATAGTGTTTAAAAAAGAATGGTGTTTATGTTTTCATTCGACTTTTTCTGAACACAAAAACACCGGAAAGACAACACCTTCCTGTCTTCAGCATACTTCAACTTTATTGGACAGAACAATTTTTCGGGGCTGAAGTCACTTCTATTATAGAATGTGTACGTCAGGCCTCGTGATGTGAGTATACAGAACAATGGGTCATTTGATACACGTGTCATCAAAAGTAATTTCATGATCGCATTTACTCTGTCGTTTCAAAGTTTGTAGACCTGCGGTCAGTTAGATATCTAATTATTCCATTTTGTACATGTAATACACATTTATGTAAACTGTTATTTATATAAAACGCCTTCGTTAGTGGTTCATCCATAAATATAAATTTGACCCCCCTTCTACTTTTTTAACAAGTATAAGTATTCTGAACGTGTGTAGAAACATCGTTTCTCGACAGAAACATAGGTGGCTATCAGGATTACATTATATTTAAAGATTAATCATTCTCAAATCACTTAGAAATTAAAATAAGTATTTCAATTGTGACCCGAACAAAACATGAAACATAGCCAATGCAATCCAGACTGTTAGAACGAAGGCTGTTTTTCTTTATCACCACATACGGTAATATGCTGATGGCAAATATCAAGGGCGCAAGTTGACTCTGTGGTAGAGCTCCGAATCTCGCAGCTGGTGAACCGAATGTGTTCGACACCATAAAATATTCCCCGCACTTAATGGAAAGAACGGCGGTACTCTGACGTGTCTTACATTACCGGTCAGCCCGCGAACCAATTTGGAGTTAGTAAAATTTTCTTTCTTAACTTAATGTTTTAAATCAATATTACTTCGAAGTACTAGTTTAATATTTTCATCTTCTAAAAACTGTTTAAAAATTTTAACGGTTTGATAAAAGATGAAGTACCCATGATAGCCGTTTTAGATTTAGAGCATTTAAAGCAATATTGATGAGAAGAAAGATTTGAGGACCATTCATTTTCAGTGTGACTCTCGGAAGCCAAAGATTTGAGGACCATTGATCTTTTACTGTGACTATCAGAAGCCAAAGATTTGAAGACCACTAATCTTTCATTATGACTGTCGGAAGCCAAAGATTTGAAGACCATTGATCTTTCACTGTGACTGTCGAAAGCCAAAGATTTGAAGACCATTGATCTTTCACTGTGACTGTCGGAAGCCAAAGATTTGAAGACCATTGATCTTTCACTGTGACTGTCGGAAGCCAAAGATTTGAAGACCATTAATCTTTCACTGTGACTGTCGGAAGCCAAAGATTTGAAGACCATTGATCTTTCACTGTGACTGTCGGAAGTCAAAGATTTGAAGACCACTAATCTTTCATTATGACTGTAAGAAGCCAAAGATTTGAAGACCATTGATCTTTCACTGTGACCGTCGGAAGCCAAAGATTTGAAGACCATTGATCTTTCATTATGACTGTAAGAAGCCAAAGATTTGAAGACCATTGATCTTTCACTGTGACTGTCGGAAGCCAAAGATTTGAAGACCACTAATCTTTCATTATGACTGTCGGAAGCCAAAGATTTGAAGACCATTGATCTTTCACTGTGACTGTCGGAAGCAAAGATTTGAAGACCATTGATCTTTCACTGTGACTGTCGGAAGCCAAAGATTTGAAGACCACTAATCTTTCATTATGACTGTCGGAAGCCAAAGATTTGAAGACCATTAATCTTTCACTGTGACTGTCAGAAGCCAAAGATTTGAAGACCATTGATCCTTCACTGTGACTGTCGGAAGCCAAAGATTTGAAGACCATTGATCTTTCACTGTGACTGTCGGAAGCCAAAGATTTGAAGACCATTAATCTTTCACTGTGACTGTCGGAAGCCAAAGATTTGAAGACCATTGATCTTTCACTGTGACTGTCGGAAGTCAAAGATTTGAAGACCACTAATCTTTCATTATGACTGTCGGAAGCCAAAGATTTGAAGACCACTAATCTCTCATTATGACTGTCGAAAGCCAAAGATTTGAAGACCATTGATCTTTCACTGTGATTCTCGGAAGACAAAGATTTGAAGACCACTAATCTTTCATTATGACTGTCGGAAGCCAAAGATTTGAAGACCATTGATCTTTCACTGTGACTGTCGGAAGCCAAAGATTTGAAGACCATTGATCTTTCACTGTGACTGTCAGAAGCCAAAGATTTGAAGACCATTGATCTTTCACTGTGACCGTCGGAAGCCAAAGATTTGAAGACCATTGATCTTTCATTATGACTGTAAGAAGCCAAAGATTTGAAGACCATTGATCTTTCACTGTGACTGTCGAAAGCCAAAGATTTGAAGACCATTGATCTTTCACTGTGACTGTCGGAAGCCAAAGATTTGAAGACCATTGATCTTTCACTGTGACTGTCGGAAGCCAAAGATTTGAAGACCATTAATCTTTCACTGTGACTGTCGGAAGCCAAAGATTTGAAGACCATTGATCTTTCACTGTGACTGTCGGAAGTCAAAGATTTGAAGACCACTAATCTTTCATTATGACTGTAAGAAGCCAAAGATTTGAAGACCATTGATCTTTCACTGTGACCGTCGGAAGCCAAAGATTTGAAGACCATTGATCTTTCATTATGACTGTAAGAAGCCAAAGATTTGAAGACCATTGATCTTTCACTGTGACTGTCGGAAGCCAAAGATTTGAAGACCACTAATCTTTCATTATGACTGTCGGAAGCCAAAGATTTGAAGACCATTGATCTTTCACTGTGACTGTCGGAAGCTAAAGATTTGAAGACCATTGATCTTTCACTGTGACTGTCGGAAGCCAAAGATTTGAAGACCACTAATCTTTCATTATGACTGTCGGAAGCCAAAGATTTGAAGACCATTAATCTTTCACTGTGACTGTCAGAAGCCAAAGATTTGAAGACCATTGATCCTTCACTGTGACTGTCGGAAGCCAAAGATTTGAAGACCATTGATCTTTCACTGTGACTGTCGGAAGCCAAAGATTTGAAGACCATTAATCTTTCACTGTGACTGTCGGAAGCCAAAGATTTGAAGACCATTGATCTTTCACTGTGACTGTCGGAAGTCAAAGATTTGAAGACCACTAATCTTTCATTATGACTGTCGGAAGCCAAAGATTTGAAGACCACTAATCTCTCATTATGACTGTCGAAAGCCAAAGATTTGAAGACCATTGATCTTTCACTGTGATTCTCGGAAGCCAAAGATTTGAAGACCACTAATCTTTCATTATGACTGTCGGAAGCCAAAGATTTGAAGACCATTGATCTTTCACTGTGACTGTCAGAAGCCAAAGATTTGAAGACCATTGATCCTTCACTGTGACTGTCGGAAGCCAAAGATTTGAAGACCATTGATCTTTCACTGTGACTGTCAGAAGCCAAAGATTTGAAGACCATTGATCTTTCACTGTGACTGTCGGAAGCCAAAGATTTAAAGACCATTGATCTTTCACTGTGACTGTCGGAAGCCAAAGATTTGAAGACCACTAATCTTTCACTGTGACTGTCGGAAGCCAAAGATTTGAAGACCATTGATCTTTCACTGTGACCGTCGGAAGCCAAAGATTTGAAGACCATTGATCTTTCATTATGACTGTAAGAAGCCAAAGATTTGAAGACCATTGATCTTTCACTGTGACTGTCGGAAGCCAAAGATTTGAAGACCACTAATCTTTCATTATGACTGTCGGAAGCCAAAGATTTGAAGACCATTGATCTTTCACTGTGACTGTCGGAAGCTAAAGATTTGAAGACCATTGATCTTTCACTGTGACTGTCGGAAGCCAAAGATTTGAAGACCACTAATCTTTCATTATGACTGTCGGAAGCCAAAGATTTGAAGACCATTAATCTTTCACTGTGACTGTCAGAAGCCAAAGATTTGAAGACCATTGATCTTTCACTGTGACTGTCGGAAGCCAAAGATTTAAAGACCATTGATCTTTCACTGTGACTGTCGGAAGCCAAAGATTTGAAGACCACTAATCTTTCACTGTGACTGTCGGAAGCCAAAGATTTGAAGACCATTAATCTTTCACTGTGACTGTCGGAAGCCAAAGATTTGAACACCACTGGTCTTTCACTGTGACTGTCAGAAGCCAAAGATTTGAAGACCATTGATCTTTCACTGTGACTGTCGGAGGCCAAAGATTTGAAGACCACTAATCTTTCACTGTGACTGTCGGAAGCCAAAGATTTGAAGACCATTGATCTTTCACTGTGACTGTCGGAAGCCAAAGATTTGAAGACCATTTATCTTTCACTGTGAGTGTCAGAAGCCAAAGATTTGAACACCACTGGTCTTTCACTGTGACCGTCGGAAGCCAAAGATTTGAAGACCACTAATCTTTCACTGTGACTGTCGGAAGCCAAAGATTTGAAGACCATTGATCTTTCACTGTGACTGTCGGAAGCCAAAGATTTGAAGACCATTAATCTTTCACTGTGAGTGTCAGAAGCCAAAGATTTGAACACCACTGGTCTTTCACTGTGACCGTCGGAAGCCAAAGATTTGAAGACCACTAATCTTTCACTGTGACTGTCGGAAACCAAAGATTTGAAGACCATTGATCTTTCACTGTGACTGTCGGAAGCCAAAGATTTGAAGACCATTAATCTTTCACTGTGACTGTCCCAAGCCAAAGATTTGAAGACCACTAATCTTTCACTGTGACTGTCGGAACCCGGTACAGTTTTTACACAAGAAGAGTTAGAAATGTTTGTGTACAACAAAAATTTACGAGTAGTATGAAGACAAAAATAAAATTAATATTACGCTAGTTCAAAAACAGGGGGACACTGGTTTGTTTGTTTGTTTGTTTTTGAATTTCGCACAAAGCTACTCGAGGGCTATATGTGCTAGCCGTCCCTAATTTAGCAATGTAAGACTAGAGGGAAGGCAGCTAGTCATAACCACCTACCGCCAACTCTTGAGCTACTCTTTTACCAACGAATAGTGGGATTGACCGTCACATTATAACGCCCCCACGGCTGAAAGGGCGAGCATGTTTGGCGCGATGGGGATGCGAACCCGCGACCCTCAGATTACGAGTCGCACGCCTCAACGTGCTTGACCACGCCGGGCCGGGGACACTGGCAAAGCACGCAACATTAACAGAGAAATAAAGAAACCACAGCATCCAGTTTCAGGTGTTAGTCAAGTTCTGATCTGACAAATGACTGTGAAATCGTGGTAGCTTGTTCAACACTTACAGAGTGTATTTATAATGATTGTTGAATAGTTAGGGAAAGAAAACATTCATCTAAACTTATGTACAGTACTGTACAAAAGAGTTAAGGTAAAGTCAAATATTAGATGTCAGGCTACTTTCAAAGAACGCTAGAAGATAAATCACAGGTGAAACATCAAACTTTTATTAATCTCGTATTTAGTGTAACAGAAATTCAGTGAAAGTGCTGGAGTTTAGCAAAGTTAATATTTTCTGTGTGTTTCCCTTTGTTTCAATAACTGTAAACAGTCTTTCAAGTTTTGTTGCAACATATTTAATCAAAATTTCCTTTAGAATTTTACTTCAAATGTTTTTACTATACTTCATAAAGTTTCTTGAAATCCAAGATATGTTCAACTGGGTTGAGATGAGGACTCTGTGGGGAGACATTGGATCATTGAATGACTTCAGTAGCTTCTTTCTCAGGTAAGTAACTTATTCACCAGTATAAGCAGTTTTTGATGTCATTATCTTCTTGGAAGTGGAATCCTTTACCACTTATACGTAAACCATTGGATATACCATGACGGATCAGTATCTGATGGTATTTGTGCTGGTCCATAATTTTATCCATCTATTTTGCAAATACCTCATGTCACCTTAGCACAAAAATACCCCTAAACATCACACAGCTCAACCATGATTCATGGTAAGTGCTATGCGTTGAGGTATCTTTCACCTTTTTTTCACCGTACAACCTATGCTTTGAACCAAATATTTCAAACTTGAACTCGCCCATCCGTAACACCCTTTTCAGTCATTATCAGTCCAGTTTTTACTTTAGCAAATTTCAGTCTCTTCAAAATATTTGCAGATCGAAGTAAAGTTTCTTTAACTGCTATACGACCAAATATTACATTTTCATTAAATACATTTGATACTGTAGATCTGGACACTTTTCTTTCATTTGGTACATTTCCTTCTATCTTAAAGACTGCATAAACTAAAATACTTGACATCAGTATCATTGAGTTTAGATGTTTTACCCCTTCCTTTCCTATTTTCAGATTTACTTGTCTCGGTCAAACGATCTAGGGTGTACTTGACAGTGTTTGGGAAGTATTTCAGTAATTTGTCGGAGAGTCCAACCAGCATCACGTACAATCTTATGCAAGCTCTCTCCTTTACTAACAAATCTCTAAGCTTTTGGGGCGTAGTATCATAACAAACTTTAATATATATTGTTAAACATTGTTTTTTATTAAGGTTTATTCTTAAAGTGGTATTAAATTGATTTCTTCTAGTATATACTACGCCCCAAGTTTAGGTATTTATTTAAAATTACATATTCGATCATGTAAAAATAGTTTGATACTTTTCTTGCTAGCTAATAAATATATTTTATTACAATAAACCTTTTCGTCCTGTACTGTAATAATCGACAATTTTACTTCAACAGAATTTTTTGTCAAGGTTTATACCTTGAAAAGTGAAAGAAAACATGATGCCCCTAGCGTCATTGATGGAACTAAAATTCTTTCACAACACGTTTCATTCTTCTTGATGCTATACAGATACGTCATCTTTTACAGTTCAACAAAAATAATATTATCTTGGAAAGCTGTTGTTAATTTCAATAATCACACAGTCGCCCCCTAGTGATACAGCGACGCGTCTGCGGAATCACACCGCTAAAAGCAAAATTTTCACTAGCTGTGGTGGGCAGAACACATATATCTCATTGTGTAGTTTTATGATTTTCATGCTTAAATCCAAACAATCCAATCAACACAGTTCACTATTCTTCAAAATCTACGATGCTAGTGTCATCTTTTGGACACAAACAAAAATAATTTCAACGAAAGATATTATAATGGTATTTGCACGCATGGTTTGGTGAAGCCTTGTTGTGTAATAAATATATTTTACTACAGTGAACTACTTGTGTTTCTCTGGAATACCTAGCATCACTTGTATACATGTAGGCTAGACAAATTACTATATTTTTGCTAATTTTATTTTAATGTTCTTGAAAATATCCAAATATCAGTGTCATCTTATGGAACTAAACAAACGTTATATTAACAAAAAGTAAACAAAAAAAACACAACTGTTTGCTCGTGAATACACACACAGGCTTTAGTGAAACGTTATTGTTTGTTTATGGTTAAGCACAAAGCTATGCTATGGGCTATCTGTGTTCTGCCCACCGCGGGTATCGAAAGCTGATTTCTAGCGACATTAGTTCAGAGATATACCGCTGCCGCTGGCGGTCACATTGATGTTCAATCAGTATGACTTAGTAACAAAATCAACTGCCACCTTCACTTGTTACAGCACAATGTATCCTTTTTAAAAGATGGTTTGGTGGTTCTTTATATTTAAAAAAAATATAGTTAAAATATTGAATCTATATCAATTATAACAAGGAATTTCATCAGTATAAAATATTTAAACAGACAGAAGGAGACAACGAGAAACTGTATAAGATGTAATTTGCTACTTATGGCTAAGTGAGCGTATAAAGATTAAAGGAAACTAGTTTTAGATACATTGCTTGAAATTCTGTTAAGTCAAACCGTGATGGAGACATGTTTTACTTTGCTTTTAGTTATTACAGATTATTTTGTGTATCAAATGGTCAGAAAGCCGATCAGGATGATATTTTCGATTTATTGTTAGTCGATATTTTAAATTTTTATACTGATTATTACGCTTACCTCTTCTCGGATATAATCGCATTTTATTTCACAGAAACAAGCTAGAGTATTTCTATATCACAAAATTTAGAATAAATGTAGAATTAATAAAAAATATACCACAATTTTTACATGTTCTATGTATAAACGTACGTTATAATATTTTTCAAACAGTAATTATCACCAAGTAAATAACGAACGAAGTGTTTGTCCAGCCTGTAAGCAAAATACAAAACTACTTTAACAGACTTTCTGTATACCTCAATCTTGCAGTCTTCCCATCAGAATCGTACCAGAGTTGAAATTCTTCCATCAAATTTAACACTTGTTTCGAGTTGTTTCGTGATTCCTAAGATATGTACAAACGTTACATTAATTTTCACAACCTTAGAACTTCAAATAGTCCTGGATAAACGCTATGACAAAATAAGTAACTGTGACCTATTATAAAAAAAACATCATGTCTGGCGTTCAATTTGTTGAGATTATTTACTAATTTTCAATTATGTTTACATCAGTATATACAAAACAAAAACTTTTATTACTATGGATAACATTGAAAAATATTATATTTTTTCTTTATAATTACAAAGCGATTTCTACTAACATGGCCCGAAAAATATTAATATGATGATTTAATGAATTTATATTTCAATATTTTTTTACAGTTTTAAATATTTGACAGTGCATCAAGGGTCGAAGCTTAGAATCAAATACGTAGGCAGACTTAACATTATTGTGAAGTGCACATCTGTATGTCTCTATATAGGCTTTACTTTAAATCAAATACCGCAGTGCACCTTTTAACATTATTTAATACAATTTTAAGGTTATCGTGTACAATGCATTGCACATTTTCTTAATGAAAAGTACTCTTAAAACACCTATGAATTTTTAATATCTTAAATTTGTGTATCCTTAATGATTAACACGAATGCAGACACCGGATATGAGATGGGGCAATATATGCAACCTTTTCCGGTTTACAGCTCTTGCGGGAGAGGTAGTAGTTGTTACGCTCGTCGACACTTTAAATTGTATACTTGTAAAAGGCTTTCAATAATATTATGGATTCAGGTGATGCAAAAAGCGAGAGTACCATCACAAACTTTAGAAGTCAGGTATCCTTTTTTGTTGAGTTTTTAGTTTAAGTATTTAATTGGTTTGTCCAAGTTACAATCAGAGCATAAAAACTCAAACGTACACGTAACGATTGTTCTGACGCCATATTTGTCTCGTACTCTCTGTCGCCCTTTGAAGCCTGCAATCGAGGTGCCCATCAGTTTTCTGTTTATTCACAATTATATTTATTTACATATGACTTTAGCCTTGTTTAGCTTTATTTGCGTAATGTACTAGAAATTATCGTCAGATCGACGTGGCTGCTATTTTATTTTAAAACCATTTTATTCTAAGTGAGATAGACCTACATACAAGATTGACAAATGAGCTTAGTTGCTATGGTCTTAAATGTTATTGTTACTGTTAGCGTAGAACTAGGATATAGGGAAAACTGAATATAATCCTTAATGGGACTAACCTCGAAATTTAGAGATTGAAAATATTGTTAAAAGTATTTCGAAGTTACAGGTTATAAGTTATATAACAGTAATATACTCTTTTAATAAAAGAAGGTTGGGTGGTTCTTTGTATAAAAAATGATAGTTAAGAGATTGAATCATATTACAATAAGGAATTTCACGAGTATAGAAATAATTGTCATTTGAATAGACAGAAGGAAACAATGAGAAACTGTAAAAGATCTGAATTGCTACTGGTGGCTAAGCAAACATACAATGATTATGGGAGACTAGTTTCAGATACACTGCTTGGGATTTTATTAAGCCAAACTCTGATGGGGACATGTTTTGTGATATAGGGTAATATTATTGTTAATCATTCATTAGGGTATGGTTTCAGAAGTTGAACGGTAGGAATGTTTGAAGAACAGTGATTATTGTATAATTAGATTTGATAGTTTGCTACATTTGAGAGAAAATAAATGAATTTTGGTTCATAATTTTCAAGAAACCAATTTTGAGATAATAAAACAAGTTCTTACATTAGTGTATATGCGTAATGAGTTAACAGGTGATGTTGGACAGACTTGGGAAACTTAAAATAAATTATTTTTCATTAAAGCTGTCCCAGTAATTGACCTTCTAATGACATAAAGGAGAAACTTGGTGATAAAAGTTAAAATTGAAAGATAGGTTGGAAGGTGCACAGAAATATAAGACAGCTTCGAATTTGGTTAAAGAGAAATTAGAAAATTCAGATGGATGTATAGGAATCAATTATTAGATGATGTTACAACTAACCACAAAGTGTTTTTGGGTATGTTAAAGGTAACTAAATATGTTGTTAATTTTTACATGCACTAAAGTTTAATATACTAGCTCAAGCCATTGCAGATAATAAAGAAAACATTTCAGTCCATCTGTCAAATTAGTTAAAGTCTTAAGTAAAAAAATCTATTTACAGATGTAATTTGCCAGTAATATATTATTTCTTTAGGATCTGTATGGTTCTCAAAAAATTACTTAAGGATTGTAATTGAGATTGGACTTCTGAAGGATGGTGATATCAAGATGTTTTTGTTGAAGGCTGTGAGGTGGACACATTTTTAAATTTTCACTGGTGTTTCTAACATTATTCGTGACCCTGAAGAGGTTGGTTATGTCAGCTTTACTTTAAATATTTCACAAGTCAATAAACAGTAAGTAGATGGTGGCAGAGAATCATTGATGTAACCTCAATTTTAAAAGAGGTGAAAGCTGTTAGGAGATTCACTTCAGGTTTCTGAAGGGGTTTTAATAGAGCTTCAGACTAATATAATCAATCACCTAAGAGTACTAGTTATTTTTACATAAAATAATCTTTTCAATCTTTTGGGAGCTTGATGATTTTGAATTAAAATTAAATTATTCATAATTTTTTCCCAATCTATGAGTATTTCTTCTATACTGTTTAAATCCAGTGTTTGTTACTTTGCAAGAAATGTACATTTCCACAGTAAATTCTTAATGAATACTGTAATAATAATCCAAGTAGAAATGCATGTTGTATTTATATCTAACACACTTTCTTTTCTCTGTTACTCTGTGCTTGCCCTCAAGCTGACAATTAATGCCAAATTTATATCAAATAAACTTTCACTTCAACCCTGGTTGGAAAGTTTGGTAAGTGTTCCTCACCATTTAAAATGCTTCTAAGACAAATATTGACATCCTAAACAAAGAATACAATACAAATGTTATTTAATCATGACACACTACACAGAGTAAAAATAACTTTTAGCAAAGAATAAAACAGAATGGTTTATACTGCTTTAATTTGAAATCATATATAAAAATAGTCATTTTACAAAGATAATGCTAGTGTGAATGAACTTTAAACAAAGAAATACCCTTTAACATACATGCAAGGTAAAATGTGTAGATAGAAGAAAGCCATAAACAATGAGAATCATTGTCTTTATTTTATATTACAGTAGAATATACCATTTCTCTCAGAATAGTGTAAAACAACACAAAATAACTGTGAACTTACTATATGTGACTTCACAAACTAACAATACTATGAAACTACACATACTATAACTGTGAACTTACTATATGTGACTTCACAAACTAACAATACTATGAAACTACACATACTATAACTGTGAACTTACTATGTGTGACTTCACAAACTAACAATACTATGAAACTACACATACTATAACTGTGAACTTACTATGTGTGACTTCACAAACTAACAATACTATGAAACTACAGATACTATAACTGTGAACTTACTATGTGTGACTTCACAAACTAACAATACTATGAAACTACACATACTATAACTGTGAACTTACTATGTGTGACTTCACAAGCTAACAATACTATGAAACTACACATACTATAACTGTGAACTTACTATGTGTGACTTCACAAACTAACAATACTATGAAACTACACATACTATAACTGTGAACTTACTATGTGTAACTTCACAAACTAACAATACTATGAAACTACACATACTATAACTGTGAACTTACTATGTGTGACTTCACAAACTAACAATACTATGAAACTACACATACTATAACTGTGAACTTACTATGTGTGACTTCACAAACTAACAATACTATGAAACTACACATACTATAACTGTGAACTTACTATGTGTGACTTCACAAACTAACAATACTATGAAACTACACATACTATAACTGTGAACTTACTATATGTGACTTCACAAACTAACAATACTATGAAACTACACATACTATAACTGTGAACTTACTATGTGTGACTTCACAAGCTAACAATACTATGAAACTACACATACTATAACTGTGAACTTACTATGTGTGACTTCACAAGCTAACAATACTATGAAACTACACATACTATAACTGTGAACTTACTATGTGTGACTTCACAAGCTAACAATACTATGAAACTTCATATACTATAACTGTGAACTTACTATGTGTGACTTCACAAACTAACAATACTATGAAACTACACATACTATAACTGTGAACTTACTGTGTGTGACTTCACAAACTAACAATACTATGAAACTACATATACTATAACTGTGAACTTACTCTATGTGTAACTTCACAAACTAACAATACTATGAAACTACACATACTATAACTGTGAACTTACTATGTGTGACTTCACAAACTAACAATACTATGAAACTACACATACTATAACTGTGAACTTACTATGTGTGACTTCACAAACTAACAATACTATGAAACTACACATACTATAACTGTGAACTTACTATGTGTGACTTCACAAACTAACAATACTATGAAACTACACATACTATAACTGTGAACTTACTATGTGTGACTTCACAAGCTAACAATACTATGAAACTACACATACTATAACTGTGAACTTACTATGTGTGACTTCACAAGCTAACAATACTATGAAACTACACATACTATAACTGTGAACTTACTATCTGTGACTTCACAAACTAACAATACTATGAAACTACACATACTATAACTGTGAACTTACTATCTGTGACTTCACAAACTAACAATACTATGAAACTACACATACTATAACTGTGAACTTACTATGTGTGACTTCACAAACTAACAATACTATGAAACTACACATACTATAACTGTGAACTTACTATGTGTGACTTCACAAACTAACAATACTATGAAACTACACATACTATAACTGAACTTACTATGTGTGACTTCACAAAACTTGGCAAGCTTTAAATAAACATTACAAGTTTATTGTACATGAAAAATAATTTTAATGAAGTATTTCTTCTGAAGCTTTTAGTGAGTCAATCTGCAGTAACTGTGATAGTACATGAGAATGAAGCTTTTAGTGAGTCAGTCTGCAGTAACTGTGATAGTACATGAGAATGAAGCTTTTAGTGAGTCAATCTGCAGTAACTGTGATAGTACATGAGAATGAAGCTTTTAGTGAGTCAGTCTGCAGTAACTGTGATAGTACATGAGAATGAAGCTTTTAGTGAGTCCATCTGCAGTAACTGTGATAGTACATGAGAATGAAGCTTTAGTGAGTCAGTCTGCAGTAACTGTGATAGTACATGAGAATGAAGCTTTAGTGAGTCAATCTGCAGTAACTGTGATAGTACATGAGAATGAAGCTTTAGTGAGTCAATCTGCAGTAACTGTGATAGTACATGAGAATGAAGCTTTTAGTGAGTCAATCTGCAGTAACTGTGATAGTATATGAGAATGAAGCTTTTAGTGAGTCAATCTGCAGTAACTGTGATAGTATATGAGAATGAAGCTTTTAGTGAGTCAATCTGCAGTAACTGTGATAGTACATGAGAATGAAGCTTTTAGTGAATCAGTCTGCAGTAACTGTGATAGTACATGAGAATGAAGCTTTTAGTGAGTCAGTCTGCAGTAACTGTGATAGTACATGAGAATGAAGCTTTTAGTGAGTCAATGTGCAGTAACTGTGATAGTACATAAGAATGAAGCTTTTAGTGAGTCAGTCTGCAGTAACTGTGATAGTACATGAGAATGAAGCTTTTAGTGAGTCAATCTGCAGTAACTGTGATAGTACATGAGAATGAAGCTTTTAGTGAGTCAGTCTGCAGTAACTGTGATAGTACATGAGAATGAAGCTTTTAGTGAGTCAGTCTGCAGTAACTGTGATAGTACATGAGAATGAAGCTTTTAGTGAGTCAATGTGCAGTAACTGTGATAGTACATAAGAATGAAGCTTTTAGTGAGTCAATCTGCAGTAACTGTGATAGTACATGAGAATGAAGCTTTTAGTGAGTCAGTGTGCAGTAACTGTGATAGTACATGAGAATGAAGCTTTTAGTGAGTCAGTGTGCAGTAACTGTGATAGTACATGAGAATGAAGCTTTTAGTGAGTCAATGTGCAGTAACTGATAGTATGTGAGAAATATAAATTCTGTTATTTACTGTAATCTCACTGTTTCATATTTTTATTTACGTAATCTCTAGAGTCAACTACATGAATATTAAATCTTTATTTTCAGCAAAACTGTATTCTATATGTTTTTTCTTCATCCTGACATTAAGTGTAAATATAAAATAAATTTTGTACTGACTGTATTATTGATCAGAAAGTTCCAGACTACTTGTATTAACACCTTCTAGTGTTATTCTTTTTATCCCATCTGTTTTCTTTTTACAATTTCAATGCTGTATATGAACCACTAGCACAGCAGTATTTGCTTAAAAATAATAAATCATGATGGGAACCTATTAACTATTTCCTACAGAAGTAACATAATTCAGTGTCAATATTTTAAATGACTGTTGAGATACTGAAATTTTAAATGTTTTATGGGATTTAAGGGTGGGATAATGGTTAGTCTGCAGATTTACAATGCTAGTATTAAGGGTTTGCTTCCCCTCAGTGGATGTGGCAGATAGCTGATAGCTCAATGTGACTTTGCTATAAGAAAACAAATGCACCTGAAATTTTCTATAATACACACAGTATCTAGAGGGTACACAACACTTTGTGTAACTTAGAGAGAGCACTAATACTCCATATGGAAATATTCAATGAAAGAAAAATGGCCCGTTGCTGCTTTGCTATACAAAACACACACATACTTGTAAACAAGTTTTTAGTTTAGTTAGAATCTTATAATTCTTACATTTTAGTTTCTTTTACTAGAAAACAAATATAAAAGTTTTGAGTCCTTTCTACATATTTTAGCTGTTTGTACTTAGTAAAAATGTTTGAAATTTTCCCTTAAGATTCTTAGAAACACAAAAATATAACATACATTGGAGCAGAATAACCCATAATTACTATGATATATCAGTAAATTAGTTTTAAAACTGTTGGCTATTCAGAGCAGCAAAACTACCATTACTTTACAAGATATTTCTCTCAGTTGAATACTTTTACTGCCAAATTCAAAAGGATAGCTGTAAACTTCGTATTGAGGAAATCCTGCTATTTCTATTGGTTATAACAGTGTCTGTTAGCCATCTATAGTGGCTTAGAAGCAGAGAGGGATGGAAAATGGACTTTTCTGGAACCCTGGCAGATAAAACATTATGAGGTTCAGAGTTTATGTTCTGTCTTATAATTACATATATTTGATAAAAAATGTAACATTTCCCTGTGTATCTATAAGGTAGGTAGATTTTGAGTTTTTCTTAGCAGACGTACACAGATATAACCTTTTATATATTATGTCATACTTGAATGTGAGTGATGAAAATAATTATGGTATATTAGTAATAAAGATTTTATGTTTGTGTAACATGATTTAGAGGAAATAGTAAATTACTCGTATTTTATGGCCTGAACATAATGTGATTTAAACCTATTTATTATGAACATAGAATGAAAGTTCTGGAACTAGTGTCATACTAAAATGTTAACAGCAGTCCAGTTTTCACATGGCACCTCAAGTTATATTACCATAACTTGTTTCTCACTCCATGTGCAGGTAGTTGCTTCATATATTACACTTGTAAGCTCAAGTTTTGTGTAGATTTCTTAAGTGATTCATATAGCCTATTAGTTTTCCTGATGTTTTCCAGCTCAGTACTGTTGCGGACAGTTTTCTCAAGTTGGCTCCAGATCAGCAGTCTGAAGCTGTGAAACTTATCCAAGGTCTCCAGTCAGTTCTAGTTAACCATTTACCCATTAATGTTGATCCCCAAGATACTTATGTGTTGGAAAGAAACCAGATAGGACAGCAAATCAGCACTTTTCTCTTTCATAATTTAAACAGTGCTCTTGGAGAAAGTTCTGACTCATTTAGATCTGATTGTAATGCTTTTAATCAAGAAGAAAAGCCCAATATTAGAAGTCCTAAGGAAATGTGCATTGGACCATCTCTTGTTTCCTCACACTTTGTTACTGAACAACATGATTTTGTAAACGTAAGCAGAAGCACCAGTAATGTACAAGATGAACATTTGAATATTACTGCTCAAAGTTATAAACCTTCAGAATGTACAGAAAAACACGATAATTCGTACACATCCACTCGGGTAGAAAACCTAAGTGTCTTACAGTTTGACTCGTGATGCTAACAGTTGTCTTATGACAAAGGACTTGGAAGTATCTGAAGGACAGACACAGATCCTTAGCCAAAATGTACCAATCAGCTACAAAAGTATGGATGCTGAATCCATAAATTCATCACAGACAAAATATATGCCTACATTCTCTGTTTGTGACATTGGTCCCACTGACACAAAATGCAGTAATGGTGATAGGAGAGAATCAGCTGTATTCCAAAAATCATGTAATATGTCAACCCAATCCTCACACAGTAAGTAGTAAATAATGAAAAAATTAAAGTTTTACAAAAGTGAAAGTAACAAATAATCTTATTGTTGTTTTTCTCAACCTTTGCAAGAAGTAGTAGTGTGTAATTATTTTGATTCAGTCCAGGGTTTGGATTAACAATTACTAAATTTTTTCAGATTACTAATTACTCCATAACCACCACACTTAAAAGTATAAGCCTTAAATTAGCAATTTCAATTTTTGCATTTATTATAATTGATGTATTTTGATTTTAGAATTATGATTTCTCAAGAAACCTATAAGATATACACAGTTACCAAGAGTCTGATGAAAAGTTAAGTCATTATTTTTTTTCTGCATAATTTCAACTGTCATGGTTTTTCTTAGTCTGTTGAGGAAATAATGTCATTGAGAAATCAGACATTATGCAAAATGAGTATAGTATGTACTCATACTAAGTTAAAAATTTTTATGCTTTTGTATATAGCTTGTTTATGAGCTGATCCCCAATGAATATGAGGATTTTGAAATCCCAAACATTTTCTGGCCTAAAGATAAAGCTGTATTATGAAAGTTTGTAGATCCTATTATGTATTATTTTATTCTTTAGGTTCTCCAAAGGTTAGTCTTACAAGAGGCAGTGAAGAGTCAAGTGTACATGCAAGATCTACAGAGTCTGACAGCCCTGTTTTTTCATTACACAGTGGAAAAAATTCTCCCAAACAGACTGACTGTGTGACTGCAAAAACAGAGGTTACGGGTAAATTACCTGAAAAAACACAAGTATCAGCTAATAGAATAAAGGTACCAAAAGCAAATTTAAATGTTGAAATGTCTCCAAAAATAACAAGAGGCAAACAAAAAAAGACCAGAACTAGGTTAAAGGTAAACATTCCAGAAAATTTTGAAAGTGAACAAAAGCTTAATGGTACAAAAAAAAAATTATATCAGCAGTTTCTAGTAGAGGGAGGCCTGTGAAACAGAGGTTATATTTCACTGATGAATTATATTCAGATGATGAAAAGGACAACCACTTAACTACTGAGAAAAATGCTTTGAAATATACAAAGTTTCCTGGAGTACTTAACAAGCACAAATCGGTGAAGCAGAAATGCTGTAAAAAGACGGTGGTAGTTTCAGAGAAGAAACTAATGTTGTCTTGCAGGTTTTGTAAACAGAGTTTTGGAAGCCTTGAAAGTTTGAAACTTCACAACTGCAAACCATATTCTGTCCAAGAAGGTAATGGAGTTTTGAAATGTGAACTTTGTGGACTTCAGTTTTCTCATCAACAACACCTTCAGAAACACATGCAGGGTCATCAGCGTAACAATTGTAGAATTTGTAATGCTCAGTTCACAAAAAAAAAAATTCTGTGTAAACACATGAAAACTGCTCATAAAATTGTTGAGCCAGAGAAACTTTATGAATGTCCGTTTTGCGAACGCTGTTTCTTTAAACGACCTTCCTCCTTTCACATTTAAAGGAGCATGCTAATGGGAAGATAGTTTGTAAAAAAGTGTGGGAAATGTGTGAAAACGAAGAAGCTTATAGCTGGCACATGGAAAAACATTTAGAAGAATATGAATTCCATTGTACACAGTGCAACGAAAGCTTTGCAAGACGTCAGCAGTACGAAAAACACATGATGGGTCATGAGAAACATGGTTGTACTATTTGTGGAAGTAATTTCTCCACAAAGAAAGACCTTATGAAACATCGCCAGGTTGTACATGATATTCACGCGGAAAGAGGGAAAAGAAACATCTCTGTACAACTTGTAACAAAAAATTTCACAGACCAACCCTACTCAAAATACATCAGCGAGTCCACACAGGTGAAAAGCCTATCAAATGTTCAGAATGTGACAAAAACTTCCGCACGTCTAAGGCGCTGTCAATCCACATGAAGACTGCTAGTCACTTAAAAATAGCTGGTAAAATTGATGTAGAAAAAGTCCAGTTAGATAAACCATACTTATGTGCTCAATGTGGAGCAAAGTTTTGTGCTAGACAAGGATTGCAACGGCATATGCAGCAGCTACATTGTGATCTTAGACCTTTTGAATGTCCATATTGTGACTATAAATGTAAATGTAAAACTAACTTGAAACGACACATAGAATTTCATACGGACAAAAGGAGATTTGTTTGTGAAGTTTGTGGAGCTGCTTTCCATGCGTTTGCAACTTTAAAAGAGCACAATGCATATGTTCATTCTGATGCCAGAGATTATGTGTGTGAACAGTGTGGAAAGGGATTTAAAGGCAGGAGTGGTTTAAAAAGACATATGAGAATTCACAGTGATGCCAGACCGTACCTTTGTTACTGTGGTCAGTCGTAAACGAATGTCGTGATCTGAAGAGACATATGGTTTCTTCTCATCACATGCAGTTCAAAAGCAAACGTGTTAAAAAATAAATTCTGAAGATTGTTCAGATGGTGAAACCAACCTCAGTTCACAGGAGCTGTCTGAACTCACAGGTATTTCAGAAGGGGACATAAATGAAACCTCTTATGATAGTTTAACTGTGGTTTTGACAAACACTGATGGATTGGCTCTAACACAACTTCCCTGGGGACCAGATGATTACATTCTTCTCAAAGTACCAACTACTCAGGAAGAAAATGAAGCATCTCCTTCAGTATCAGATGCTGATTCCAAGAATGGAACCTCTACTTTAAAACAGTTCTCAACAGTCTTGACAACTCCTCTAGTATCGTTATTACAGGAACCAAGGACAAACAACTGATACATTGACTGCATCTGGTGGAGATTTGACTAGGCCAGAGCAATCTACTCTTAATCCCACCTGCTTTCAATCTTCAATTGTGCAAGCTTTGCCTCAACATCCTTCTCCACCTTGCCTTCTAACCCAGAATCACACTTTGTACCTCCTTCAGAATATTCATTAATATCAAGCCACTCTCTTCCAGATACAAGCTCTTTGGTCACTCTTTCAGCTGTTCCAGATGATGTGTCCCTTAATTCTCTGACAGGTTTTACATTTAACCATTCAAGTCCTAATATTTCTGCTACAAAAGTTCTTGACCATTCTTTGCTTCCTCCTCTTTCCCAGGAAGTTGGAAAAATACAAAGTTTCCCTTTGTACGAGAAGCTAGAATCTGGACTGATGACTCATCGTCCATTAGCTGACTTACCTCAACGCCTCCTGTCTGTTAGCTCACGCCAAGATTCAGTTACTGTAGAAAACACAACAACAGTGTGGACAACACTTCCAGATCAAACTACAACTGACACAACCACCCATTATTAGATGTTGACCAGTGTAAAAGTAGTACAGTCGATTCTGATCTTCTCAAACTTTGTAACTTTCCACCTACCTCATCTTCTCATCTTCCCCAGGTGGCCACTAGTCTTTTCACTTGTACGGTACCTTCAATTCCAGAGCATCAGATTAGCTCAGAATTGTCACCACAGCAGGATATTTCCAGTTTTGCTTCACAGCTTGACACTGGAGGAGTTGAACAGTTTGTCTCTATATAAAACTACTGGTACTTATATTGTCCATTACACAATTGATTGAAAGATCAAATAGAATAGTGGAATTTATATCTTCGTATTTATTGTTTTCAGCAAACCAAATTGTTAAACTGCATAGCCATCAGAAATGGTATCACAATACTGTTAAATTGCTTTTCATAGCATACATGGTTGATTTAGGTTTTACATTGTTTCATTCAACTTAAGGTCAAATAAAACTAATTGGACTTACCTGTTATACAATAATAGCAGCAAATAATACATAATGCTACAGTTTATGGGAATTGAAAGATTTCAGTAAATTTTGATTTCTGATTTGCACAAGGTTGAAGAAAATTATGTTTTTATTATTGTAACATGAAAAACGATGGCTTGGGCTGCTTCTATTTGATATACACATATATAAATTTGAAATGTTGGCAGTGACCTTTAGTTTATAATTATGTGATGTTTTTTATCTCAAATTTCTTTGTGTTTTGTTTGCTATACATTATACTGGTGTTATAGTTTATCCATAAACATAGCTATCACATTTCAGTATGTTTTACTCTGTGAGTGAGTGAAGATTTTAAGCCTCAAATTTCTTTTTTAACCTATAATCCCACCTAATTAAAATGTGTACTGCAGCAGCTTAGTCTGACCAATGAGATAGCTTCGTTACATACTATTCACTTAGCACCAAAGCTAATGTGCAGTTAAGACTTTAACTTTAACATCTAGAATTCTTGGTTGTTTTATAATTTTCAAATTTTAATTCATTTGTACATTTCACTTCTATTTTGAGTATTTTGGATTTTTTTTTTTAATGAGTGGTAATTACAGTTAACTTATTATTACCTGACCTTTTAAAGCTCTCTGTTCCTAATAATTTGAGCTATACTTTGTCCTCCACTGGAAGTATTTCTTCATCTAGCAAGTGTATACTTTAAAATTATGAGTTTCAAATCTATGATATCCTCATATTTAGTGTACTTGAAACCATATACTTTTGTTCTAGGGGTCATTCTTGTTTATTTCGGTAACAACGCTGTTCTTGATCAAGTGTACTTGAACCCAGTCCTTAACATCCTGTACCTTCTTCCAGGCTTCATCATTCTGACCTGTCAAATTTTGAGAAATTAATTGTTCGAGCATTCTAGGTCTAGAACAACTTGGTCCTTGAAGAACAGACTAACGTAGTTCATCAAGCATTATTTTTTTGGGGCTCTGGTTTATTCTGTAATCAACAAAGATAGAGGTTTCATGAAAGAATATCCTCTTTGTTTTTTTTTCTAGTAACATTTTTACCTTGTACTTCTCCCAGATTTTTTCCCTTTCTCAGTTTGTTTGTTTCTTTTGAACTTTGTGCAGAGCTATGTGAGGGCTATCTGCTCTTTTTCTCAGAGACTGGCTATAGAAGTATAATATAAAAGTTTAATTTAAAATGTTTATATATGCAAATCTGCCAACATTTTTAAAACTATTGTAAAAGAATTCTGTTTCAAGATAATTAAACTCTTCATTCCAGACGATTAAACTGTTTATCGATCGAATCTTCTACATGGCTATCAGCGTATGCGTTGCTACAATCAAGTTATCAGTTAGATTAACAAGAACTGTAAATAAACACACAGTTATGTCTAGCCAATGTGGTAAAACTTCAAAATATCTTCCAACAACTCTGTTACTTGTATACGCTTTTGCTAAATCTGTGGCAGAGTTTTCTTAATACTGTTCATATTAGAACTTGGAATGCATTTTAAATCAACTTTTGTATTTTACTTAGCATCTCTCTTGTCTTTAACTGTTCATCCATTCTTTAAGTTTCTACAATGCATCTGCCACTATGGTCATTTTTTCTCATGTTATTCGTGTGTGTGATAACATATAAAAATTTCCAGAACTTTAAGCAGTTATAACTTTATCAAATGCTTCATGGCCATATTATTATTCTAGGTGGTCTTAGAGATCGTTTTTAGTTGTACTACTGTTATTGGATCTCTTTGGTATAAGCCTGTTTACAAGCCTCTTGTACCATTTTAGGTGTGGGAATAAGGTCTATAATGTACATAAAAAGTGATACTTCACTGTTTGTAGCTCCTTGAGATTTAACTGATTTCATCATGCTGGCTTCTTCTGTGTCTTAGAATATAAGAATGGACTGGGCACATTCCAACACCATCGTTGAATCTGTTACGTTGCCTCATAATTTCCAAAGTAATATGTAGATGCTGACCTCTCACAGATCCCTCCCATCTGAATCATTAGTTTCTGTTGTCCTACTTAAGTTATAGAAAGTGCCTGAGATCTTATCTGTTTCTTGCAGGTAATGCTGGAGAGACATTGATGTGGGGAGATATTTAATATTGAAAACCAGATATCAAACTATCATCCTCGACACAAAACATTCATGTTTCTCAAGTATCAATTCACAAAATAATACTTAAAAACTGCATATTTTAAATATTGTCACTTTGAACATGTATAGTTTACTGCAATAAACACAGATTTGTCATTTAATGTAAAGATCTATTAACATGTTCTATATGATATCGAAGTCAAAACTTTATTCTGCTACATCACTGTATTATAAAGTAAAATTAACAATTCCACAAACTGTCAATTGTTTGCTTCCATATGTGCAATAGCTCATAGTGGTTGAGGCATCGTTGGTGTGTGGTACTCCTCAGGCTTACCTTAATATGCCTTCAAGAACTTTCTGTTACTGGTACTATTAAGTACAGACAAACAAGTTTGTCCACTTCACTTGATACTTCTAACTTGTGAAATCAGAAGTTAACACATATTGTCAAAAGCAACTTGTAAACCTTGCTAATACGACATGGGATTGGAGGCACATGAATGTTTCAAACCATACAAA